>NW_015168073.1:266758-298661 GCF_001447785.1 Gekko japonicus
GCCCGTCGGGAGACTCATTGCTGGGGAGGGGAACCTCACGACGGGTCCGGATCCCCCCCCCCCAAAAAAAAAACTTTTCTCCCGCGCCCTCCATTCAACAAACTCTCCACGAAGTTGCTCGCACGGCTTTCGGCCGGAGGGATCCCGCCCCCAAGCCCCGGTGCCGCCCCCAGCCCCGCCCCCTGGTCCCGAAAGCACTTTATCTTCCGCCGTCCAATCGGCTCCGGGAGCGTGCCGACGATCGCAGCTCGCCATTGGTGAGCGCGGGGCTGGAGACGGCCCGCCCCCCGCCCGGTTTGTGAATGGGGCAGGGACGGGAGGGGGCGGAGCGCCGAGGCGGACTCCACGCCATATAGGCGCCCGGGTGTCTTTTTTTTTCCTCCTTGCGGGGTCGGGAAAGCGGCTTCTTGCGGGTCTCTCGCTGGGAGAGACGAGCCGCCTCTTGCCAAGCGCCGGGGAGATTTCGGCTGCCCCTCAACCCGGATCCGGGGAGCGCGCAGAGAAGCAGGCAGCAGCCGGATTTGGGAATTTTTTTTGGTTTCTTTTAAAAAGGTCGCTTCAGACGAGGCCGGATTCACGGATCCTGCCTCCCTCCCTCCATCGGTGCCAGCCTCCCCGGACTCTCGGACTTGGAAGGGTCGAGAGCGGAGCGGGGGGAGAGGCGGTGCCGCCGCTTTGGAAACTGCGGCGCAAGGACTTTGGCCGCCGACGCGCCCGACTCCCACCCCCTGCAAACTTTTCTTCGGGGAGACCGGCCAAGTTGGGACCGCTTCGGGCCCCGGCAGGTACTGGCGCGGGGGGCGGTGCAGAGACCCTGATCGGGGGCTGCTGCTGCTGCTGCAGAAAGGGCGCTTTCTCCCCGGCAGCTCTTGGCGAGCGCTGCGCCCGAGAGCCGGTTTGGCAAGCGCGCCGCCGCCCAGCTCCCCCCGCCCCGGAGCGCAGAGCCAGCCCAGCCAGCCGCCGTCGGGGGCGCCCCGATGCCTTTGAGCCAGCGGGCGTCCTGGCCGGCTGCTGCTGGCGCTGCGGCTGCTGCTGCTCTGGGCGGAGGCTCCGGTGCTTCCCGCACGGGGTCAGGCGCAGCAGCAGCAGCAGTACAACGGCGAGCGGGGCATCTCCGTGCCGGACCACGGCTACTGCCAGCCCATCACCATCCCGCTGTGCACCGACATCGCCTACAACCAGACCATCATGCCCAACTTGCTGGGCCACACCAACCAGGAGGACGCCGGCCTGGAGGTGCACCAGTTCTACCCGCTCGTCAAGGTGCAGTGCGCGGCCGAGCTCAAGTTCTTCCTGTGCTCCATGTACGCGCCCGTCTGCACCGTCCTCGAGCAGGCCATCCCGCCCTGCCGCTCCCTCTGCGAGCGGGCCCGCCAGGGCTGCGAGGCCCTCATGAACAAGTTCGGCTTCCAGTGGCCCGAGCGCCTCCGCTGCGAGAACTTCCCCGTCCACGGCGCCGGCGAGATCTGCGTCGGCCAGAACACCTCGGACACCTCCGGCGGGGGCCCCGGGGGAGGAGGCGGAGGGGGCGGGCCCGGGGGCGCCACGGCCTACCCCACCCCTTACCTGCCCCACCCCCCGGCCCACCCGCTGCCCCCCACCAGCTACGCCTTCTCCTGCCCTCGCCAGCTGAAGGTGCCCCCCTACCTGGGCTACCGCTTCCTGGGCGAGCGGGACTGCGGGGCCCCCTGCGAGCCCGACCTGCCCAACGGGCTGATGTACTTCAAGGAGGCCGAGGTCCGCTTCGCCCGCCTCCTGGTGGGCGTCTGGTCTTTCCTCTGCTGCGCCTCCACCCTCTTCACGGTCCTCACCTACCTGGTGGACATGAGGCGCTTCAGCTACCCGGAGCGGCCCATCATCTTCCTCTCGGGGTGCTACTTCATGGTGGCCGTGGCCTACGTGGCCGGCTTCCTGCTGGAGGACAAGGTGGTCTGCGTGGAGCGCTTCTCCGAGGACGGCTACCGCACGGTGGTGCAGGGCACCAAGAAGGAGGGGTGCACCATCCTCTTCATGATCCTCTACTTCTTCGGCATGGCCAGCTCCATCTGGTGGGTCATCCTCTCCCTCACCTGGTTCCTGGCCGCCGGCATGAAGTGGGGCCACGAGGCCATCGAGGCCAACTCGCAGTACTTCCACCTGGCCGCCTGGGCCGTGCCCGCCGTCAAGACCATCACCATCCTGGCCATGGGGCAGGTGGACGGGGACGTGCTGAGCGGCGTCTGCTACGTGGGCATCTACAGCGTGGACGCCCTGCGGGGCTTCGTCCTGGCCCCGCTCTTCGTCTACCTCTTCATCGGCACCTCCTTCCTCCTGGCCGGCTTCGTCTCCCTCTTCCGCATCCGGACCATCATGAAGCACGACGGCACCAAGACGGAGAAGCTGGAAAAGCTGATGGTGAGGATCGGGGTCTTCAGCGTCCTCTACACCGTCCCCGCCACCATCGTGCTGGCCTGCTACTTCTACGAGCAGGCCTTCCGGGACGCGTGGGAGAAGACCTGGCTCCTCCAGACCTGCAAGAGCTACGCCATCGCGTGCCCCACCAACTTTTCCCCCATGAGCCCCGACTTCACGGTCTTCGTCATCAAGTACCTCATGACCATGATCGTGGGCATCACCACCGGCTTCTGGATCTGGACCGGCAAGACGCTCCAGTCGTGGCGCCGCTTCTACCACAGACTCCGCACGGGCAGCAAAGGAGAGACGGCGGTATGAGGGCCTCCCCCCCCCAGCCCCCTTTCTCGAGGCTGCTCTTGGTCTCTTGTGTGGGAGACGCGAGGAGGAGGATGGGGTGGAAGGGGGGGCGGGGCCTCCAAAGTCTGCCTTGCTCCTAACCCGCAGAGAAAAATTTATGTGCAAAGGACCTCCTGAGTGGGTTCTCTTCCTTGGCCGAGTTGGAATTGCACAGAATTTAAGTGTCCTTCTTAAGACTGTTCCTTGGAGACAGTACGTTTTTCTCACCCTGTGAGGATCTTCAGTTTTTTTGGGGGGGGTTGCTTTTTAAAAAAAAATTCTTTGAACCTAAGTCCCACGGTATCTGCTCAAAGAGAAATGCAGGAGTTCTGGGGCCACGGATGTGAGTTGGAGGGAGAGGGGTGGGAGGGAGGCCGGAAGGCAGAGCCTGCATCTTACAAGAAAGTGGCCTTGTTTTGGGGGTTTACGAAAAGCGGCCTCATTTTTAGGGTCACCAGGTCCAGGTATTTGGAGAGGTGGAGACTGTGGAGGGGGCGGGGTTTGGGGAGGGGAGAGGCTTCAGTGGGTTTTAAGGCCTTAGAGTCCACCTTCCAAAGGGGCCATTTTTTATCTTTGTCACCTGGAGATCAGTTGTAATTCGAGGAGGGGATCTCCAGCCACCGCCTGGAAGTTGGCAACCCTACCTCATTCCCCTTGTCACCTGGATAGGTGAACGTTCCTTCAATCGGAATTCGTCCTAACTCAAACCACAGACAGGCACTGCTTCTTCTGTTCTTTGCTGAAACCGCTACCCTTTTTTGGGGTCTCCCTATATATTTGGGCCGTCAGTAGCCTGGATCTCAGTGGGACTTAACTTCTGAGTGAATCCGCGCGGGCTGGGGATGTAAGAAGGGAAGCAAAAAGAAAATCCCTTCTGCTGCAGTTTTAAAAAGTTTTCTTCCCAGCGGAATCCTCCTTTGGCAAGAGTGGTTTGGGGAGGGGCAGGGAAGGAGGGAACCCTCCCTCCCCAAAGGCTCAGGGCGGCTGACAATGAGGCATTCTTTGCTCTCCCGGCCTTTTGTTGGCGGAGACAAAGGAGAAACAGAAGTGTGGGTTTTGTGTTGTTTCCCCCCCCCCACTTCTCCCCTCGTAAGCGTTTTAATGGGCAAAGTTAACAAAAGAATTTGGGGAAGGCTCGTCTATCCCTCGTGTCGTTCCACATTCCTTTGGAATTTCGGAGGGGGAAAGGAAGTCTCCATCCAGAAGGGCTGCTGTGTAACCGAAGGAAATCCGAGACCTCCCCCCTCCTCTTCCCCCCTCTTAAAAAAAAGACTGCTTTAATTCGGAACACCTGACAAAACAGCCTGCATAGAAAAATCTGTAAAACAAGCACGGATAAATATCTCCTTTCTTTTCCACAAGCCTCCATTTTCCTGTTAATTATAACTTGCCCTTTGATACAGGAAAAGAAGGATTAGATTATTTGGCAACAAAGCAGATATCTGGCGGTGGGGGACGTGAACCGTTTGGTCTCGAGTATTGTGTGCTCGGGAAATCCTTGGGGGTTTTGTGTGCTTAAGGCTCTGCTGAGATGCGTTGGCTGTTTTTGCAGAAGTAAGGTCTCCTGGGGAGCAACTTGGCTGCATATTTTCTGCATTGTGGCCTCAGTTAGGATAGAAAAGAGCTCTGGCTCTCGAAAGCTCCCACCCTGAAACTCTTGTCGATCTCTTAAGGTGCTACAGGACTAGGGATCTAACAAGGTTGTGATCCTGGGCACGCTTGCTTGGAAGCAAGTCCCATTGAACTGGCCAGTAGAGCTTCTGGCTAAACATGCGTAGGGATTGGGCTGCGTCTCCTACAGAATATTACCAGTCACAAGAAATTGATGTCCTGTTGATTGACATGACCGCAGATAATTTATCCCCCCTGGTTTGTGCTCACGGTGCAGAGATCAGGAGGATACAGGAATTCTGCATGTCCTTTAAGATGTGCGTTTCTTTTTTAAAAACAAAACAAAACACAGTGTTCTGGACCGTTAAAAAACAAAAATCTTGTCCTTCCCAAATAAAAATGCCAACCTGTTTGCATTGTTATGTAGGACATTTTCTGAAAGAGGACCACCGATTAAAAGCAGTTAATTAAAAAAAAACACCCATGATTTAAGAGACCTGGAGAAGAAAAGGGTTGTCTTGACATTTGGAGAAGGATTATGAAAAGCACCTGAAGGGAAAATTAATTTAGCTTCCCCCCCCCATGTTTTTTTAATTGGCTATTGTGAAAATAAATGGTTTGACCCCCCCCCCCCCCGAAAACTAATTGCAGAATCGTGGATTTTAACATGCCTTACTTCTGTTTCCCCGTCACTCACAAGGACTGCGATCATTTCTTTTTTTTAATGAATGGAGATCAAATTCTTGTTTTAAAATCCTCTTTAAAAAGGAGAACTGGTAAGGGAGAGGACAGCCATCAAAGGAGTGTGCAGGCAGGATGTGTATGCATTTGGGGATGAAGCAGAGGGAGCCAAACCAGCCCTCTATAATTTTGCCGTATAATTGATTTCCAGGGTTCAGTGCTCCTGGTATGTCCCCCCCCCCCATTTAAATGTGCACAAGACAAGCTTGAAAGTGCAGTATGTATATTTTGTAAATCTCACATTTTGTAAGAAAATATATATGTATTTATGTTTTTACTTGGCTTTTTTTTTTGGTTTTGTTTTCAAAGGTCTGTGTAAGACCCATTTTCATCATGTACAGAACACAAAATAAATGAATTTTTAATACAGTGTAGTTTTTTTAAAGTTATCTTTTTATTTTAAAGTCCCCTGTAATGGTCTTGTTCCTGTGCTGCTTAGGTGTGTCGGGAATCCTAAACAGATTTGCCCCTTTCTAAGCCCGCTGATCTCAGTGCAGTTAGAAGGGTGTAAAGCTATGTAGGATTTTGGGGGCAAACATCTGCTAAGTCAAAGCGGCGTCAAACTTAAGTTTAATTCTGACGGTGAGGCTGTATTCAGACATCCCAAAACCCCCAAAGAACAGTCCTTGCTTAGCTTTCTATCTCTCCCTGCTCTCCCCCTCCCAAAGAAAACTGAAGAATTTCTAAACCAGGAAGTCCTGTGTCTTCAGGTACCAAATTTGTTGTGATGTCACAGTTTAGTAACACAACAGTTGTTCCAGAACACAGCCCTGGACTTCCAAAACGTTTCTTTCGTCTTCCAATCACGTTAAGGAAGTTGTTTAATACAAGTTCTTTTCTTTGGGGGGGGGGTGCCCTCCCGTAAAAGAGTGGCAACGGTTTGACCACTCCTGAAGTTCACCTAGGCTATGGATGCAAGAAAGATTAGCACGTGGGCTTACACATAGCTACTGGGAGGAATGGGGGGAGTGAAAATTGGGAAGAGGAAAATAAATGTGTCCTTTTGTAAATGCTTAAAAAGAATATCTCAGCTCTTGCCTCTTAATCATTTTGCCTGGATTTGCTTTTCTCATGCCTCTGTTCTTGCTTGGAAGGGGCCATGCCTCCTGAGCATGTTTCCTCTGAATTAACTCCCACTGAGTTCAGTGGCACACTGTAAGCTAAACATGTTTGGCTTGTGGCCTTGAGTCCCAAGGAATGTGGTGTTCCTGAGTAATCATGCACAGGAGTAACCATGCAAGGGGTGACTAAACTCCCAGGTAATTATTTTCTTTTCCTAGAAGACGACCTGTGCCAACCCCACTTCGTTTCTTTGAAATGTCATGCACAGAATCCTTGACCAGGTATATTTTATTGGCATTTACACAGTTTTATCACAGCTTTGTGTGTAAGCACTGTGTTCAGTAACGGGCATTACGATTTATTCAAAATATTTCTGTGCCACCTCTTCAGAGTCCTCTAGTTTGCAGTGTTTTGATGCTACACACCCGGTGTGGATGGTACAATGCAGATCTTTAGTGTTAGGGTGATTAAAAATTAGCAGAATAGACTAGATCCGGTAATTGGATCTACCCTCTTTCCCCCACCCCTCATGATTCTGTCTAGCTGTATTACATTTCTATGTCTCCCTTTCTCCAGTGAGCTAAGGTACTGGTAACCATGTGCCTAAACCTTAACAGAGAAATACGTTGAGAAAGATGTACTAGTATAAGATGATTCATTGAGCTTTGCGCTCAAGTAGGAATTTGAAACCAAACCTTCTGTACATGCCCCAGAGTCTAGCCACTATGACATCCTGGCTCTCAACGGTGTTTCTTTGATGTTTTAGACACTTCCCAATTAATGGACTTTTAATACAATAAATGAGGTATTCCTCATGTGTTGCCCGGGATGCTGTAGGTTTCCCTTCAAGGCTGCATTTCCATTGACAGGATATTGTATTTTCCCAACACTAGGAATGCTGTTTTTGGCTGTTAAAAATATTTTGTCCTGTGTATTTCTTGCCATTGTGAGGATTCTAGCTATGCAAGTGTGTGAGTGTAATGCCGTCAAGTCCACTCCGACTTATGGCGACTCTGTGAAGTAATAGGAAAAATCTTTTGAGTAAAGTGGCACCTTCAGGACCAACGAAGTTTTATGCAAGGTATACGCTTTCAATGTGCATGCACAGTTCTTCACAGAACATCCTGACAGAGTGGTTCATCAGTGGAGCAGGCTTCCTCGGGAGGTGGTGGGCTCTCCTTTGGAGATTTTCAAGCAGAGGCTAGATAGCCATCTGACAGCAATGCTGAACTTAGGCAGATCACAAGAAGGGAGGACAGGAAGGGTTGAAGGGAGGACAGGAAGGGTTGCCTCAGTGCTTAGTTCTTCTGGCCCTTTCTTACATGCGCAGGGAAATGCTGATTGCTACTTTGGGGGCCAGGAAGCATTTTTTCTCCAGGCCAGTTTGGCCGGAGATCCTGGAGCCCCCCCCTTCTGGGCATAGGGCAGGGGTCATGGAGTGTGTGGGGGGGAGGTGTTTGTGAATTGTGGACTAGATGACCCTGGAGCTCCCTTCCAGTTCTACGATTCATGCACACAAAAGCTTATACCCAGAATAAAACTTTGTCGGTCCTCAAGGTGCCACTGGACTCAAACTTTGTTCTGCTGCTTCAGACCAAAACGGCTACCCACTTGAATCTATGAAGTAATATCTTCCAAAGCATCCTATCATTTGACAGCCTTGCTGAGGTCTTGCAAACGGAGGGCAGCGACTTCCTTTAGTGCGTCCATCTCCTGTTGGGTCTTCCTCTTTTCCTGCTGCCTTCAACTTTTCCTAGCATGATTGTCGCTTCCAGTGACTCTTCTCATGATGTGACCAAAGTGTGCTAGCCTTAGTTTAGTCATTTTAGCTTCTGGGGAAAGTTCAGGCTTGATTTTATCTAGAACCCACTTATTGGTCTTTTGGCGGTTCACGGTATATGTAAAACTCTCCTCCAACGCCACATTTCAAATGAATCAACTTTCTTCCTGTCGGCTTTCTTCACTGTCCCAACTTTCACATCCATTTGTAGTAATGGGAAATTTTGTTGTTGTTGTTGTTCAGTCGCACAGTCGAGTGCGACTCTTTGCGACCCCATGGACCAGATCCCGCTAGGCCTTCCGGTCTTCCGCCGTCCTCTAACGTTGGCTCAATTTCATGTTCGTTTCATGTATGACACTGTCTAACCATCTCATCCTTTGCCGTCCCCGTCTTCTTTGACCTTCAATGGGAAATACTATGGCACAAATTAACTTGATCTTGGTTGCCAGCAACACATCCTGTACAAGTGACTTCTGTATAATTGTTGGAATGACAACAGTTCTCTCAGCATGTTCCTCACAACATTTTTGAGCTTTTTTTTTTAAGTTACATTTTATTATAAGGGGTAATGGTCCTAATTAGTGTTTTTATTTATTCTTTAAGGGCTATAGTTTGTTCTTTCCAGAACTGGAATGTTTAGTTCTACTTCTTAAAAAAATATTTTAAGTGGCCCCTCAGAAGGCCCGTCTTCCCACCCTGAGGCTTGTCCCCCTTTGCATGTAAATGAGATGTCCTGCTAAGATAACTGCATGGACCACCAGGCTAATGATGGAGAGGGAATTTTATTTATTTAGGCTACAGTCACATGGAGCATTAGCTACGCTACTGAGACGGATGATAGGCGGATTTTCCGGGTGCGATCACATCGCAACATCTGGGAAGCGTAGAGCTCCCATGGCGAACCCGAGGCTTCCCGCCGAAGATGCGGAGTTAAAAACTAGTACCTCTGAGGTACTAGTTTCCGGAAACCGCAGGGCAAGGGCTAGCGTCTGATCACGTTTCCGGTGGTAGTCCGTGGCATCCGGCGCCCGCCCATGTCCCGTCGCAAACAGGTTTTTCCCCCCCAAGTCTCCACAGGATGCGCACAAGCACCCAACAGCGCATGCGCACGAAGAGGAAAGCGAAAGTTTCGTTGCTCCGCAGAATCGCGCATGCCGTTGGTGAGATCGTGCCGCACCGCTTCTTTGCCGCGCTGCAGGATCGTTGTGTGATCGCCACCTCGCCCCTACCCACGGGACCTCAACGGGACCTGTGATCGGGCGGCCGCGTGTTATTTTGCTCCGGGCCAAACTGCTATGCATCCCCCCTGCATTTTACGGCCCGTGTGACTGGGACCAATGTAGGCTTCTTGAGAAAGAAAATTGAAAGCCTGTGAGTGATGTCTGTCTGCACTTATGAAATCCTGAAGCAGGTACAGATACCAGACAGTACTTTCTCACTGGACCTTTCCAACTGAAAGATGGACATAGCTGCATATATAAAATCCCCCTGAAATCCCTTGATAATTTGCTCTGCATACTGAAACAGTCTTCAGTGTGTCCCTTTTTACATCTGATTCCCTTGCTATCCCTTAGTGTATATTGAGAACAGAATAGATTAACTGGACTGTAGATTAATAGGTGCCTTTCTGCCCGCTCAGGTCCACTAAGGCCCTGGAAATTAGCTGGAAGTGTTCTCTAGGAACAATATCAGACAGATTAATGGAGGATAGCCATGGTGACTAAAGGGAACCTTCGTGTTCAGAGTAAGTCAACCTCTGAATCCCAGTGCCCGGAGGCAACATCAAGGGAAGGCCGTGGCATCTATGCCCTGTTGTTGGACCTCCAGAGGAACTGGTTGGCTACTGTCAGGTAGGTAGCCATGTTGTTCAGAAGCAGCAGAGCAAAGTTTGAGTCCAGTGGCACCTTTGAGACGCGACAAAGTTCCATTCTGGGTGTAAGCTGTCTGAAGAAGTGTGCCTGCACACAAAAGCTTATACCCAGAATAAAACTTTGTTGGCCTTGAAGGTGCCGCTGGATTCAGACTTTGCTCTGGTTGGCTACAGTGTGAGGCAGGAGGCTGGACCGATGGTCTGATCCAACAGAGCTCTTCTTATGTTCTTAATACTCAGTTCTGACTGGAGAAGAGAAACAGGTATTAGCCCTGAAGCTCATGTTCAGCTGCACTGCTGAGGCCCTTGATTGAAAGAAGGCTGAGTTGGGAGATTAATATCACAGCCCTGAATCCTTTAGACCTCAGGTATCATGTGACACTCCCCCCCCCAGAGCCATTCCTGTGCCGCAGCCAGCTTGCCAAAAAAAGAACTCCCCGACAAGCCTCACTCCTTGAGTTTGAGAAAACCATTCTTAAGGGAGATAGATCAAGATAAGGAGCCGTGTTAGTCTGTCTGTCGCAGTAGAAAAGCACAACAGTCCAGGAGCACCTTAAAGACTAAGCAAATTTGTGGCAGGGGGGGAGCTTTCAGGAGTCACTGCTTATCTGAAAAAGTGAGCAGCGGCTCATGAAAGCTCCTCCCCTGCCACAAATTTGCTTAGTCTTTAAGGTGCTCCTGGGCTCTTGCTCTTTTCTACTCTTAAGAGAGGTTATTGGCGTCTTTTTGTGCCATGTGGCCTAGATCCTTGGCAGCGCTTGCGCCTGGGTACACAGCAACAAGTTTCCAAGCTTCTGTTTGAATTTTACATAGGCTCAGTTGCAATGCACGAACAAGACCATGGCTTATTGTAAAAAAATACATCATCGTATACATGTACACACATGTTGTTTGCTTGGGTTTCTGGGTTTTTATTTTGCCTATTGTTGAATGTTCGTGTTGGAAAAGGCAATGTCTGGTGTGCAAAGAAGAGAAGGAGACCCTGCAGGGAGCAGCAAGAAGACAATTCGATAGGATAGTGAGGTCAGCACCTCCTCCAGAGAGCCAGTTTGGTATAGTGGTTAGTACAGACACTAATCTGGGAGAACCAGGTTTGATTCCCCAGTCCTGCACATGCAGCTGCTGGCGTGACCTTGGACCAGTCACAAGTTCTCTTAGAGCTGTTCTCCCCAGGGTGGTTCTCGAGAGAGCTCTCTCAGCCCCACCTACCTCACAAGTCACAGGGTGCCTGTTGTGGGGAGGGGAAAGGAAAGGCGGTTGTAAGCAGCTCTGAGACTCCTTTGGGTAGTGAAGGGCGGGGTATAAATCCAATCTCCTCTTCTCCTGTTAAGCTTCATTCCTTGTCTTTCTCCAGAATGCTACTCTCTGGACAATTTCCCCCTTCTTCTCAGAAGTGCCACACTCAGTCTTACCCTCTCTCTCAGCTAGAGATGTAGTTAGGAACCTATCTCTGTCTCTCCTCTTTCCTATCAAGTATGTTAATTCCTAAATAAAACCTTTATCTACTCTTTACTCATGTTGTGCACCGTTCCTGTGTTAATTACTCTGCCAACAGTCAGAAAGAGAACGAGGAAAATGGCATTAACGATAACCACACTTCAATATGGGAAATATCAAAGCTATTGGATGAAATTAGTGTAGTGTTTAGCCAAGACTTCACGCAATATCTGCACCTCTCTCAAGGTTTCACGAACTTACCTTGAACCTATATCCTTTCTGACAACTGGGAAATATTGTATTTTTAATAAACCCCAGAGAGGCATACTACCTCAGTAATCTCTCTAAGGTCCTCGGAGTTGTTGGCTTTGGGTAAATAGGTTTCTAATTCATCTTGGACACACCTGAACTACAGCTGAAATCCATCTTGTTTTCCCTCTAGTCCAAACCTAGACAGAGAACAGATTTTATTTATTTAAATTTAGAAATCAGCCTGAAATAAGGAATGGCCCACAGCCTGTGTTTTGACAAGTGTAAACGAACCCCTTTGGTATTAGGAAACCCCAGCTTGCAAAAACTTGTTCATCTGAGGTGCCTAAGCCATGTCACAACTTGGTTTGGTTGCAACTCAGTTTTTTATTTGATAACCAGGATTGTGGTGAGAGTGGGTTTAAAAAAAAAAAAGACTGAGAATGAAGCAAGCCTAGCACATTGTGTCACAGTGTGGCTTGCCAAAATAAATCTCTGCTTAGCATGAGTGTTGTGCACAGACAACAGGCTTAAGCGCACCTAATTCTGTGGAATTTGCTGGACCTCTGCCAAATGTTGCTGCATTGGCCCTGGACAATAAGACTACAGCATAATGAGCAGATGTTTGTTGTCGAACCGATTTCTGAAGCTCTAGGAAGGTGCAGGTTTTTGAGTCATACACGATTCTTCATCAGGCAGAATGGCAGGGCAGAGAGCTCTGAAATATAAGTACAGAGCAATGTGCTTTGTGTAAAAGCATCTCCCCCCCCTTCCCAAATAGACAATTATATTTTTTACCACTTGAAATACTTAATAATCGAAACAGCTTACCAACTGTGGTAATGATTCAAGATGTCTGTTAAATCCATCAGAGGACAAATGTAAAGAAAACAGTCGTGAGAGTCTGACCCACAGATCAAGCAGTAAACAAGACTTGCAAAGAAAATCCTTTCTGTATATTATGGCAGCAAGCACTACAACACAATGAACAAATTCCTTCAAATCATAAGAAAATCCTAGTGTGGAAATACATCATCAACGTCGTCTCCGGATTACATAACAACGTTTCAAAATTGGATCTTCCTCAGGAAATTAGAGTAGTACAAAAGCTCTCTTGCTCATAAACTGCTTTACAAAAAAACAGGAAAGATAATACATTTAGAGAGGATGCTGATCTCAATACGTATTCAGGCTCAAATATGCTGCTAAGCTTCTAATGGATCCCAGGCCGACCGTCCATCCATCAAGGTCAGCGTTTTGTCTACTCATAACTGGCAGCAGCTGTCCTGGATCTCATGTCTTCCACATCACCTTCTCACACTGGAGATGCCAGGGATTGAGCCTGGGTCCTTCTGCAGGCAAGACAGAGGCTCGACCACTGAACCGTGACCCTTCCACATTAAATGGTATTGAGTGGGAACTGTACATTGAACACGATCAGGCGCAGTCACAAATAGCATTGCCAAGTCTGGAGAGAGCCACCATGGTGTAGTGGTTAAAGTCTCAGACTAAGATCTGGGAGAGACAGGTTTGAATCCCCCACTCTGCCATGGAAACTCGCTGGGTGACCAGCAAAGGCCACTCACTCCCTCAGCCTGACCTACCTCACAGGGTTGGTGTGAGGATAAAATGGAGGAGAGGAGAATGATGGAAGCCACTTTGGGTCCCCATGGGGGGGGGGAAAGGTAGTTTGTGTGTGTGTGTATTAAATAAAATAAATAAAATTTGGAAATATCTGGAGATTTGAGACAGGCGCCTGGGAGGGACTTTGGTAGGATATAATGCCATATAGTCCACCTTCCAAAGCAGCTATTTCCCCCCAAGAGAAGTGGAATAAATGTTTTAAGTAAAAATAAATGTTTTAAGCAGCAGGGCTCTTCTTATGTTCTTATGAAGGCCTTGGCCTTTATGCCGTGTTGTTGGCCTTCCAGAGGAAATGGTTGGCCACTGTGTAAGACAGGATGCTGGACTAGATGGACTATTAGTCTGATCCAGCGGGGCTCTTCTTATGTTCTTAGGAAGTACTCAGCCTCTACGCCCTGTTGTCCCTCCATAGGAACTTCTTATGTCTTTAGGAAGGTCTCAGCCTCTATGCCCTGTTGTTGGCCATCCAGAAAAACTCGTTGGCCACTGTGTGAGACCGGATGCTGGACTAGATGGACTACTGGTCTGATCCAACAGGACTCTTCTTATGTTCTTAGGAAGTACTCAGCCTCTATGCCCCGCTGCTGGCCCTTCAGAGGAACTGGTTGGCCACTGTTTGAGACAGGATGCTGGACTAGATGGACCACTGGTCTGATCCAGCAGGACTCTTCTTATGTTCTTAGGAAGTACTCAGCCTCTATGCCCCGCTGCTGGCCCTTCAGAGGAACTGGTTGGCCTCTGTGTGAGACAGGATGCTGGACTAGATGGACCACTGGTATAGTCCAGCAGGGCTTTTAAAAAGTTTTTATGAGATGGGGCTAGCCTGGGCCATACCGGTTAGGGGTTAGTACTCTTGTAGACATTCACATTCACCTGCTTTCTTGTAACACACGAATGTGCATGTTGCTAGCTAACCTGCCAGTCTGCATATTGTCTTCATGGAGGACATTCAAAGAATTGTCTCTTTACTTAGGGAAGGTTTACCACGGCAGCGCCTATTTTAATGCATTTTTCTGCTCTGAGATTATCCTCCGCAGACATCCAAATCTGTTAGGATGAGGCCAAGAAACTTGACGCTTGCGACATATAACAAAACAAATATGACTCGGCCATCCATGGTTGCTCTTTTTTTTTTTTTAGTCTTTCAAAAAGCACATTCTTTTGAAGTGTACGCCACCCACGCTTCCCTAGTCTTCTAATTGTCAATTTTTTCCTTCACTTTTTCCATATACATCAAAGGCATGTTCCTGGCCCCAAATCATTGTCTTTTTTTCTTCTTCTTTTAAATAGAGTCTGCACTGGAGACAGTCAGATTGAACTGCTTCCCAAATGTTTATCTAAACGCTGGAGTAGATCAAGTGTCTTTCGTGGCCCCTTTCCAAGAATTTCGTGCACACCCTCTTGCTCACACACACACACACACACACACACACAGCAGTTACCAAAGTTCCACTGTAGATAGAGTGGAGAACATAGTGAAGATATTGAATTAAAAGAAGCCTTTTACCCACTGCCCAAGGAGACAGGCTGCCAATTAAACATTGGTGTTAATGACCAGAGTTTATCGACATTGAATTCTGCTAGGTATTTCGAACCCTATAGCTGATTGCCTTCTTTGGAACTTTTCACATTCGAAAACAACACTGCCCCTGAAAGACATGAAAGGTGGGCGGGTGTGTTTATGCGTCTGCATACACACACTATATAGGGCTAGTTTTAAAAAGGAGGAAAAAGGATTTGGGTTTGGGTTTTTTTTGTGTGTGTTTAGCCTGTGTGTAGGCGCAGAAGTTCAAAGCCTGCTCTGATTCTCTGAAGCCAAAGTTAGCCCGTAGAACGGCAAAACCTGCCTAAATGTAAAAGATGCAATCTTTTTATTTTGATTGTAATCTCTGAAAAAGAAAAGATCCTGGTAATGCAATACTTTATTATTATTATTTAAAAAAAAGAAAAAGAAATGTAGACGTTTCAACCAGCATTTCCTGTCCTTGTTTTACGAGCTGTGCATAGCAACATTCCATAGGGACCGGCAGCCAGTAAAATGGATGTCACTCGACACTCTTCGAGGTAGAAGCATAGAAGTCTGGAACTGAGAGGTATTATGTGGGTGGATGGAAAAACCACTTTAGAACTCACGTTCGTGTTGCCTCTCATTTTACTGAACACTTGGAATTCTCCCTAAGGTTAATAAAATAAAATATATCTCGCCATTCTCATAAAGGGAACTTATTCAGAAGTAACCTTACTCTGCAGCAGGGGAGGGGCTTATTTTCCCTCTTAGTACAATTGCTATTAAAATGGATGGATTTTACTACCCCTTGAAAGCTGTATTCTAAAATGTTACACATGCTCTAAGCAGGCTATGGGAGCTGCGGTCGCTCAAGTGGTTAAGACGCTGAACTGCAGGCTGTGGAAGGTCAGTAGTTCAGCAGTTCGAGACCCGGGTGCCGCAAGACGGAGTGAGCTCCCGTCTCTAGTTCCAGCTCCTGCCAACCTAGCAGTTCGAAAGCAAGAAATTGCAAGTAGATAAATAGGTACCATTTCGGTGGGAAGGTAACAGTGTTCCATGTGCCTTGGTGTTTAGTCATGCCGGCCACATGACCACGGAAACGTCTTCGGACAGCGCTGGCTCTTCGGCTTTGAAACGGAGATGAGCACCGCAACCCTAGAGTCGGATTTGACTGGCTTTCGAGCAAGGGAACCTTTACCTTTACCTAAGCAGGCTATATAGTTTTTGCCTTCACTGTTTCTTTTCGCCACCGGGTTCCCCAACATGGTGCCCATCTGTACTTCCCTTGGCACTCTCCAAGCTTTTCAGAAAGTGGGTGGGGCTGTTGTAAAGCAGGGCTTGTTATTGGCTGCCCTCTTTGTAAGGACTTCCACCAGAGGACTAGAACTGGTAAGCCCCTGGACTTCCCTTAGTCACTCTGTGGTTCCAGTCCCCCTCCAGGCTCATCTTCTTCCCAGGAGGTGTGAGCAGGCAGGTATTCCATTTGGCTCCACCTCCAGTCAGGCAGCCATTTTGAGATGGCGCTCACCACACCCTCTCAAAATTCCAAAGGTGCCTGCAGAACTAAAGACGTTGGGGATCCCTACAGTTCCAACACTTGTGCTCAGAATTTCAAACCACAACTGAGGAGACCTGCGTTCTCTACCCTGCCACGAAATTCGTCTAAATGATTGTGGGACAGTTTCTCTGCGGCTGCATGAAGGAGGAGGAGACTGGATTTATACCCTGCCCTTCACTACCCAAAGGAGTCTTAGAGCGGCTTACAAACTCCTTTCCCTTCCCTTCCCCTCCCCACAACCAACACCCTGTGAGGCAGGTGGGGCTGAGAGAGCTCTGACAGAAACTGCTCTTTTTCAAGGACAGCTCTGACAGAACTATGACTTGCCCAAGGTCATCCAGCAGGTGCAAGTGGAGGAGTGGGGAATCAAACCCAGTTCTCCCAGATTAGAGTCCGCGCACTTAACCACTACACCAAACTGTATACGGTCCTTTCTGCATTTGCCTGCCACTCGGTATTTTCTCAGTGTTTGAGCTGAGGCAGTTTAAGTCCACAGCAAAACAGTATCCGAATAACCCCGGGGGGAACAGCAGGCTGAAACCGGGCCGACCACCGAAGGGAGGGAATGTAATGCAGAGTGGGGAAGAAACCCGGAATAAAAAGAAGGTTGAAGTCGATTTTAGTGCAGAATGGGGAAAATAAAACCTGGATTAAAAAGAAGGTTGAATTGGATTTTAGTGCAGAATTGTTTGAAGGACACTTTGGATTAACAACATGGATTAAAAGGAGAGTGCAGAAAGCGCCCAAATGGAGGTTTTTCTCCACTTCGTCTTTAAAACTGCAGCAGGGAAGCACAAAGTTGGGGGGGGGGGGGGATCCACACAACATCATTGTAATTGTCGACTTCCAAGGCTCTCTGCTGACCTGATGTTCTTTCTCAAACCTGGTTGGTACAGGAGCAATGTGTGCATTTCTCATGCTCCGTATGCACAAACTGGCCACTAGTTTTGGCAGGGCTCACATTAACACATGCTCAAATTGCGTGTGCACGATAAATAAGCACATCGCCCCCGTTCACACAACATGGCGACTGCATGGATTGGGAGGGTCGTAGGTTGTGTGCACTACTGTTACGAATGGTGGGCTGAGGACTGGAATTGCTGGTTCCCCCAGGAGGCTGCGTGCTGATTTCTGGCCACTTGCTGCTGGATGGAGAAACCTCCTTTCTTCCTCCAGCAGTAAAACAAAACAGCCTATCAAAGCATCAAGAAAGTTAATCTATTCTTTCTGCTGCTAATTAGGGCCTTGGGAACCCACAGGTTCCTTCCTCAGAGTACTTACAGCAAGTTTGAGTAAGAGAGCCAGTTTGGTGTAGTGGTTAGGAACGCAGATGCTAATCTGGGAGAACCAGGTTTGATTCCCCACCTCTCCACATTCAACTGCTGGTGTGACCTTGGGGTGAGTCACAAGTTATTTCAGAGCTGTTCTCTCAAGAGCAGTACTCCAAAGAGCTCTCTGAGCCCCACCTATCTCCCAGGGTGTCTGTTGGGGGAAGGGGAAGGGAGAGGAGATTGTAAGCCTCTCTGAGACTCCTTTGGGTAGTGAAGGGCAGGGTATCAATCCAATCTCTCCTCCTCCTCTTTCTTCCATAGGCACCATGGAAACTGCTAATACCTTTTCTGGCAGCCGCCCAGTGTTTTTAGGAAGTGACCAGGGTGAGGTGGGGCTTTTGCCCAACCAGGCTTCTGATAGGCCACTGACGGTCTGATTGACTGCAGATTTTTTTAAAAAAAGAATTGCTTTGGCATCAGCTGCCTCCACAGCACAAGTCCCTTCACTGTGTGACTGAAGGGTAAACTGGGGCAGCCATTTTGTAGCTGTCGCCACTTCCTGAATTCCACTTTATGGCGGCCATTTTGCGACTGCGCCCACCACGCAGTTCTCAGAATTCCAAAGGCGCCTGCAGGCTCAAATAGTTTGGGGACTTCTTTTAAGCTGCTTTGTGGGCATGACAAGAGATACATGTAATAGTCACAGCACTCAGGTCTTCAACGGCTAACAGATTTTGGATTCTAATCTTTACACAAGGGAGAGTCCCATTAAAGGAGAAGAAAACCCCGCCCCTTCCCGAATACCACAACAATGGGCAGTTTTTAATGGGGTGAAGCAAACACAACTAAGCTTTTAGGGGGGGGGACAGGTTACCCATCTTTGGAATGCTTTACCATATGTATTCTCCCTGCCTCTTAGCCCACAGCCCACAGTGTTCCCTCTAAGATGAGTTAGTGTAAGCTAGCTCACAGATTTTTAGACTCCAAGGCAAACTAATTTATGCAGAAGCCGAATCGCTCGCTCACAACTTTAATGCCCGTAGCTCACAAAGTAGAATTTTTGCTCACAAGACTCCACAGCTTAGAGGGAGCATTAGTCACCGTTTTCCAGTTTGGTGTAGTGGTGAGGAGCGCGGATTCTAATTGGGGAGATCCGGGTTTGATTCCCCCACCCCTCCACATGCAGCCACTGGTATGACCTTGGGTCAGTCACAAGTTCTCTCAGAGCTGTTCTCGCAAGGGCAGTTCTCGAGAGAGCTCTTTTAGCCCCACCTACCTCACAGGGTGTCTGTTGTGGGGAGGGGGAGGGGAAGGAGATTGTAAGCAGCTCTGAGACTTCTTCGGGTAGTGAAGGGTGGGGTATAAATCCAATCTTTTCTTATTCTTCCCCAACATTTTTTGCATCAAAACTGCCACACAATTGAAAGCATTCACAAGTCCAGATGATCAAAGGCAACTCCTTAAAACAAACCCAAGGAACGAATTAACTTTCTCATTAGATTCTGGCCTTTAATTTTATTTATTTATTTATTTGCTTCATTTGTACTCTGCCTTTCTCTCCAAAGTGTCTTACATCATTCTCTTCTCCTCTGTCTTATCCCCGTGGCAATCTTGCAAGAAAGACTGACTGGCCCAAAGTCACCCTACGAGCTTCCACGGCAGAGGGGGGATTCGAACCCGGGTCTCTCAGATCCTGATCTGATACTTTAACCACCACACCGCACTCCTAGATGACTAGAAGGGGAAATCCTGCCAGTTGTTGCTTGTTCCGTAGTGGGTGGTGGACAAATGGGGAAATCCCGCATCTTGTAACATTTTCCATTGCACAAACTGCTTTGCATGGTTCCGTCGCACCTTTTAGAGTGTAAAACTCTGCAGATCGGTTTCTGGGATTTTCTTGTTCATTCGAAGATGGTCTGTGACCTGGCGTTACCAGGAAATCAGGGTGGAATCCTCACTCCAGAAATCAAGGTGGAATCCTCACTCCACTACTCCAGCTTGGTGTAGTGGTTAAGTGTGCAGACTCTAATCTGGAAGAACCAGGTTTGATTCCCCACTCCTCCACTCGCAGCTGCTGGATGACTTTGGGCAAGCCATAGTTCTGTCAGAGGTGTTCTTGAAAAGAGCAGTTTCTGTCAGAGCTCTCTCAGCCCCACCTACCTCACAGGGTGTCTGTTGTGGGGAGGGGAAGGGAAAGGAATTAGAAAGGCACTCTGAGACTCTGAGGCTGATTTTGCACAAGGAGCTCCGCCGCCGTCACGCCTCCCTTTGCGCATGCTGTCCTTTTGCGCACGCCGTCACGCCTCCCTTTTGCCCACGCCGTCACGCCTCCCTTTGCGCACACCGTCCTTTGCGCACGCTGTCACACTTCGCCCAATTTTCCCCATGGTGTCGTAATCCTGTTTTTTGAGGATCATGAAACTGCAGGAAAATCAGGCGAAGCTGCGGGTCAAAATGCAGCCGCGCGGCTTCGAGTGCGAAATTGACCAATGGAAACGGGGCAAAGGGAGGTGCGACAGCGGCGCAGCTCCTTGTGCGAAATCAGCCTGAGTGAAGGGGGGGTATAAATTCAATCTCCTCCTTTTCCTCCTCCTCCTCCTCCTCTTCTTCATTCAACTCAGACCTATGGTTGCCAGCCTCCAGGAGGGGCCTGGAGATCCCCCAGAATTTCAGCTGATCTCCAAGCTACAGAGAGCCACCCCCCTGGAGAAAATGGCTGCTTCCAAGGATGGTGTCTATGCCATCACATCCCTGCCGGGCTTCCTCCCTAGGCTCCATCCCCAAATCACCAGGAATATCCCAACCTGGGAGGTTCAAAAATTACTGGAGATTTGGGGGTGGAGCCTGGGGAGGGCAGGGGCCTCAGCAGGGCACAATGACCTAGAATCTACCCTTCAAAGCAGGGGGAGTGATGTGGTGTAGTGGTAAAGAACATCAGACCTGAGCATCTGAGAGACCCGAGTTCGAATCCCCACTTGTGCCACGGAAGCTCACTGGATGACTTTGGGCCAGTCTCTCAGCCTGACCTACCTCACAGGGTTGTTCTGAGGATAAAATGGAAGAGAGAACTACCTAAGCTGCTTTGGGTCCCATGGGGGGGGAGAGAAGCAGGGTACACACTTGAAGCTGCCTTATACTGAATCAGACCATCGGTCCATCAAGTTCCATATTGTCTACTCAGACTGGTAGCGGCACTCCAGGGTCTCAGGCAGAGGTCTTTTTCATCACCTACAGCCCAGACCTTTAAACTGGAGATGCCGGGGACTGAACCTGGGACCTTCTGCATGCCAAGCAGACGCTCTGCCACTGAGCCACAGCCCCACAAGGTACAAATTAATCAAATAAATAAATAAAATCTCTGCCGTCTAGACGTCAGTTGTAATTCGAGGGGGGGTCTCCAGCCCCCCCCCCCCGGAGGCTGGCGTCCCTACCTCTCCGAGGGGTGGAGGGGCACAACCCTGCCTTCCTCCTGCACCTCTTCTCTTCCTGTCTTCTTCTGGTATCTCTTTCTTGTTTCAGCCCACTGTGAAGTTACTCCGTGGGATTTGCAGAGAAAGTACCGGAAGCCGTCCAAGGGCACAGCTGCTGGCAGACCCACCTTGGGGAGTGGGTGAGGGTTTCTTCAAAGGCGGCCTGTGCCAAATGGCTTCCCCTGACCAGTTTGTTTTCCCTTACCACAAACGTTCTCTCACCCAACTGTAGAGACGATGCAAATTCCTTCCCCGTTTCCACACTTAAACGGTGCCTCAAGACGTCTGGCTGTTCCCTCAAAAGGGGGGGTGGGGGGAGAAAGTCAGTCACAAAACCAAGTTGTCCATAAAAGTGTCTGTCTGATAAACCAGTCATGGACAGCAGAAAACCAAATTCACTGCAGTTGGGAGGAGCTGTAGAAACCTACTCGTGGCCATTTCCGCAGGAGTCAAATTCCCCGGATTGACCGTTTTTAAAACTGCACGTTATGTGAAATTTTCTGCAGTAGATTTTTCTGCACCAGGCGCCAATCCAAAGTTTTCTCCTTCTTACCCTGCGTTTTCAGAATCCCCAGTTGTAGCGAGTTCTGAAAATGTGGGGTAAGAAGGAGAAAACTTCTGTCTTGTGGCTGGTGAGGAAAAATCTACTGCGGAAAATATCACACAATGTGCAATTTTAAAAAACATCAATGCGGGGAATCCCACTACTGCCGAAATTGTGATTTCTGATGAGGTGGAAGTTGGTTCCCAGTTCCTCATTCGCATCTCCTAGCTCCTTATTCACAAATCCAATGACAAATATCGAGGGCAGTTTAAAAGCTCTCCACCTCAAAATAAGGCCCATATCATACACCCCCACATTCAGGAGACTCCGCCCTCCAGTAGATCTTAGGCAGATCATGAGAGGGAGAGGGCAGGAAGGGTTGCCTCCGTGCTTAGTTCTTGTGGTCCTTTCTTACACGACCAGGGAAATGCCGATCACCTCTTTGGAATCAGGCCAGTTTGGCTGGGGATCCTGGAGGTTTTTTGTCATCTTCTGGGCATGGAGCAGCGATCACTGGGTGTGTGTGTGTGAACTTCCTGCATTGTGCAGGGGGTTGGATTGGATGACCCTGGAGGTCCCTTCCAGCTCTATGATTTTGTGATTCTATTATCTCGGCTCCACCCTTCAGAGCAACAACAATGTAATGGTATTGCTATTAATTAGGATGTGTTTTATTTTATTTTATGAGACATCACCCTCCCATAATGGGATTTATGCCAGTCATTGTATCAACAACACCTTATTGCTGTTCTATGTGCAAAAGAATACCTTAATGGGCATTTGAAGCCCAAGAAAGTTTAATTCTGGGTATAAGCTTTCGTGTGTGTGTTCACTTCTTTGGTCTTAAAGGTGCCACTGGACTCAAACTTTGTTCTGTTGCTTTAGACCAACCTGGCTACCCACCTGACTCTATCTTGATGGACATTTTACATCCAAAAATGGCAGCATTCAGAAACTTATCAAAATGTGCAAATCTAAGAGAGCTCTCTGTTGTTCCCTGAGAGATGCCATTCTTCAGCAAAAGGCACTTCAAAGAGAGAGTCCCAATTGCTGGATTAGAATTCACCCCTAGGTTTGATTGTATCAAGCAGGAGTGAAACAGAGCCGGCACCTTTCTTAGCCGGGACAGTGTTAAATTGCTTAACATAACTTAGTTATCGCCGTTACAGCTCTGTGGAAAGGTCACGGCAGCTTATCTTGTATGCTTTTTGTGTTTCGCATACAAACGTCAAGGACTGAGAATCTGTTGCGTGCTGTGGCCATTTAACCCATTTTTCACATTTTTCCCTTTTCTATTTAGTGTATTTTTCGCCCAGTCTTCCTTCAGAGGAGCTCAGGAACATAGTTGCTCCTCTTTATCCTCGCAAGAACAACCCTGTGAGGTAGGTTACGCTGAGAGAGAATGGTTGGCCCAAGGTCATTCTATACATTTTATAGCCCACTAAGTGGGAATCTGAACCTGGGTCTTCCCCGTCTTAATCCAGTTAATCTAAACACTGTCCCTCGCTGGATCTTCTTTCCCTCTGCTGTATGTTTCGCTGACTACCAATTCACTTCATGCTTGTGATGAAGTGGCCTGTGAAAGCAAATGCCTCAATGAATCTGCTACCTTTTAAAACTTCATGGCTCCTTTTTCTGCCAGCATTCCATATCTTAGAACTGCCCTGAATATTATTATTGTTATATTATTATTATTGATTATACATACTTTGAACCTTCCTCAGAACCAGAAAGAAACGTTTTAAACAAGAAGAACAGACTGACTGCTAAGCATTATTATATCCCATTGAAAAACGGAGATGAAGCAAAGGAAAGCCTTTTAAAAGTAGAAATATAGCCAGAATCGGTGGCTCTGAAGTGCTGGAAAACAGTGCTCAAATCTCGCCAGGCACTTTCAAATGCACAAGTAAATGTATTGATTTTGAGGGAATGTGACATTTACACTACAGTTGAATAACTTATTATAGGCTCCGGTCAAAAAACTGCGGGGGGGAAGCGTGGCTGTTTGCCCCGGGGCAAACTAACCCGCGGTTAAGCGATCAGACCTCCTGTGGAGGTCCTGTGGAGGTCCTGTGGAGGTTCCGTGGGTAGGGAGAGGTGCCAATCATAGGACACGCCTGCGCGCAACGAAGAAGCGCGCGGTGCGGCAAACTGGTTTTTTTTGTGTGTGTACACGACAAATGCGCATGCTCCGTTGGGTGCGTGTGCGCATCCACGGAGACTTGGGGGGGAAAACCCTTTTTTCGCAAGGGGACATGGGCGGGCGCCGGATGCCACCAAAAACGCGATCAGACGCCCGCCCTTGCCCCGCAGTTTCCGGAAACTAGTACCTCCGAGGTACTAGTTTTTTGCTGCGCGTTTTCGGCGGGAAGCCTCGGTTGTGCCACGGAAGCGCTACGCTTCCCAGATGTGCCGCTGAGATCGCGCCCAGAAAATC
Organism: Gekko japonicus; assembly: GCF_001447785.1. Taxonomy (NCBI): domain Eukaryota; kingdom Metazoa; phylum Chordata; class Lepidosauria; order Squamata; family Gekkonidae; genus Gekko; species Gekko japonicus. The sequence goes on from NW_015168073.1 coordinate 290,670, forward strand.
CGCCTGTCTTCTGTCTCTCTTGCGTGGTTAATGTTCCGTGTGACCGCAGCCATAGTTTACCAGCATCCATCTGTCTGCCCTTTAGGTGCCATGCTCTGCCCTCCGGTGTCATTTCGCCATCAAGTATCTTGAGGGATCCCCAAGACCATGATCCAGTGGGGTGTAGTGCTCAGAATATCGGACTAGGATCTGGGAGACCCAGGATCAAATCCCCTCTCTGCCATGGGAATCTGCTTGGTGACTTTGGGTGAGTCGCACACTTCTCAGCCTAACCTTCTTTACAGGGTTGTTGTGAGGGTAAAACAGAGGAGAGGAGAAAGATATAAGCCATTTTGGATTCCCATTGGGCAGAAAGGCGGGATATAAATGATCAGATAAATAATGGGGCAGATTTTTTCTGCCCACATTCTTGCACCCTGGAAAAGCCACTTCTAGAAGGCAATGGAGAGTGATGCAGTGCGTACGGTGAGGGAGGGTTAACTGAAATTGGAAGTGCCACGAGACGTTCTTTGCATCCAAGCCAAAATGTCTTGGGCCCTGGTAAATTCCAAGTTTCAGTTTTCAGGATGGCATAGAAGTACCATATCCAGGGCTATTTTGGGGCAGGAACGCACAGGAACGGAGTTCCAGCTGGCTCCCGAGCTGGCCACGCCCAGCAGGAACTCATTAGCATAATAGGCCACACCCAACAGCAGAAACTCATTAGGATTGGCTACGTTAGGGGTTTGTGGCCTAACATGCAAAGGAGTTCCTTCTACAAAAAAAGCCCTGGGTTTTGACAACAAACAAGGTAAACAGAATAAGAAGCAAAAGGTGGGTGTGGCTGGATGACCACACTTCTGGTAACATGGGGGTGCGGCCTAATGGGCTAATAAGCTGTGCTGTCAGGGTGTGGCCTAATATGCTAATGAGTTTCTGGTGTTGGGTGTGGCCTATTATGCTAATGAGTTCCTGCTGGGCTTTTTCTACAAAAAGAGCCCTGGATCCATTTAGGGGTTTATTTCTTGTCTTTGTTTAGAGGAAGAGACTTTGAATACCTCCTTTCAGCCTGTGGGGTGTGGGTTTGGGGTTACAATAGCTGAGCATAAAACTCTGGACCGGTCAGCTAATGCGCTAATCGTAGAGTTGCCAAAGTCTAGGTGGTGACTGGAGATCTCCTGATATTACAACTGATCTCCAGGCAACAGAGATCAGTTCAGCTGGAGAAAATGGCCGCTTTGGAAGGTGGGCTCTCTGGCGTTATACCTCATTGGAGTCCCTCCCTTCCCCAAACCCCGCCCCCTCAGGCTCCACCCCTAAAATCTCCAGGTAATTCCCAACCCAGAGCTGGCAACTATAGTTAATCGGCCTCTTCTCTGAACAGTGTAAGAAGCCTGGATTGTCGCAAGCCTTGCATTTATGCACGTGGAGTGCTGACTAGTAAGGAAAGAGCCAAACACAAATTTATTGGTAGATTCGCTTACTTTATTCATAGTCTGCCTTTCCCACACAGACTCAGAAATCTCAGCCTATTTAATGTCGCCTATTTAAGAACCAACAAAATACAGCAGCGGTTTAGAAGGCATCCAGGTTCAAATCCTTGCTCTGCCGTGGAAGCCTGCTGGGTACTTCCTGTGCCGAGGGTTGGTCATCTCCCAGAATTGCAGCTGATCCCCAGATTACAGGGATCAGTTTCCCTAGAGAAAATGGCCACTTAGAAGGATGCCAGCCTCCAGGTGGGGCCTGGGGATCCCCCGGAATTACACCTCATCACCAGACTACAGAGATCAGTCCCCCTGGAGAAAAGGGATGCTTTGCAAGGTGGACTCTATGGGCACTGCACCCCCCACTGAGGTCCCTGTCCTCCCCAGGCTCCACCCCCAAATCTCCAGGAATTTCCCAGTCTGGAGTTGACAACCCAGCTGCTGGGTGAACTGGGGCCAGCCACGTTCTCTCAGCCTATGCTGCCTCACAAGGTTGTTGTGAGGACCAGAGTCAGGGGAGAGAACTATGTGGGCTGACCTAAGGCCTTTGGTGTAGTGGTTAAGTGCGCGGACTCTAATCTGGGAGAACTGGGTTTGATTCCCCACTCCTCCACTTGGACCTGCTGGGTGACCTTGGGCAAGCCATAGTTCTGATAAGAGTTGTTCTTGAAAAAGAGTGGTTTCTGTCAGAGCTCTCTCAGCCCCACCTGCCTCACAGGGTGTCTGTGGTGGGGAGGGGAAGGGAAAGGAGTTTGTAAGCTGCTCTTTGGGTCGTGAAGGGTGGGGTATAAATCCAATCTCCTCCTCCTCCTCCTCCTCCTCCTCCTCTTCTTCTTCAAAGCGAGGGCAAGAAAAATCTGATCCTGACCTCTGTGGTATTGTTTTTTGCAGCTTTATTAAGCAAGGCCGGTTCTGTGATGAAAATATATATGCAAAAAGGTCTGCAAAGTCTCTCACATGAAATTCTTAACAGATTTGAGGAAAGGAAAAAAGGGATAGGCACTGAAGGATTTTTTTAGAATAAATAAATAAAGCCAGTTGGCATTGACTAAAAGTAGCTGTGATTTCAGGAGAGAATTAATTAAGTAAAAAAAACCACATTCCTAATCGGATTTGTGCTATCAGATCACTTAATTAGTTCTGGCTTTTAGTCACTAGTAATAAGCATCTGTGAGGGAAGGCAGAGGAATGATTGTTTATTCAAATGGTAATAATTTTTGGTTTCTTTAATTGACTCCTAGGGAGAGGGGGAGGGAAAGAGAAACGAATTCTTGCTGCTTTTTTAAAAGGCAGGACACAAAGTTCTAACGACAGGGCAGATAACAGGATCCTTCCCTCTCCCACAGCAACAGGCTTCTATGATGAGAAGCCGATTTCAGTTCTGGGTCAATTTTCAAGTCTGGTGCGCGGATCCGACAGTGCTACGTGAGGGCTCAGTAATTTCTGGGTGCCGGAGGGTTTATTAATTACAATGCAGAATTAATGATCGTCTTATAAATTATGCCGGTTGGGTTCTGAAAAGAGACGGAGATGTTATTCCGCAGTACGGGGAGAGCGAACTAATTGGACCTGGGGAACTCGAGGCCGTTTTTTGAACAAGAAAAGCTGAACTCCTGAGTGATCTCCAGAGATGGAGGAATCAGTGGCACTCTGAAGGTTTGGTGCGTGAGTGAGAAGGAGGCAACTTTTAACATACCTGAAATCACATCTCCATTTTTTTATCTGGCTCAGGGAGGGCTAAGGGCAATTAATTCTCTTTGTCCACAAGGACTACGGCTTGGAAGACAGGCAAGAATGGAGAGGAGTAGAATTCACACGGATGGGATGGCACAGTTGGGGCCATAGCTGAAGTTCTACAAAATTGATTTAGCAGTGCCGGACGTTAATGGAGCCCAAAGAAGAAGAGACCAAGGAGGAGGGCTCATGTCTGAATTCCGTCTCTCGTGGAAACGAGATGTAAATCTCGTTCCGATCAGAAGGCTGCCGTCGTTTCTGAGTTAATGGACCCCAAAGAAGAAGAGACCAAGAGACCATGTCCGAATTCCGTCTCTCGTGGAAATGAGATGTAAATCTTGTTCCGATCAGAAGGCTGCCGTCGTTTCTGCAAAAGTAACCTTAGGAAGGTCTACAGAGAATCCCATTCAGGTGTTCTCGGTAGGGGTTACACCCAGGGAAGTGTTTTTAGGATTGATAGGTTTGGCAACTGTGGAGGGGCCTCAGCAAGGTATAATCCCATGGAGTCCGCCCTCCAGAGCAGCCATTTTCTCTAGGGGAACGGATCTCTGTTCTCTGGAGGTCTGTTGCAATTCTAGAAAATCTTCAGGGGTATCTTTTGGAAGCAAGATTTGCCTTCAAACTGATATTAAAACTGCTCTGTACTGAAGATGGTTTGTTAGCTGCTTTAAATCAGGATACTCGCAAATCAACTTGGATGAAAGCCCTGGATGAGAAACTGATGAAAGTTGGTATTGTGTAGTGGGTTAAACGCATGCTAGAACCACTGCGGCCGGTGTAGTGACCGCATGGTTCCCTAGACACAACAAAGACTAAAGACTAACGGCCAGCTGGCCAACTATGTACACGCCCGGCGTCCCCATTGTTCTCCAGAGTCAAGCTCTGGGGTGTTCGCTGGCCCCTGGTGGTGGTCAGCGTACACAACAGTTGGAATGTCGATTGATGATATTTTTGAGATGGGCAAAAACAAAGCATTTTCTCTGATCAAAAAGCGAGTCCTGGAAATCGACTGTAGCAATTTGATTCCGAGAGCCCACAGAGTATGCTCACCCCTACTCCTTGGTCTTTCTTACCCAAAATCTTTACACACACACCACCATATGTACTATCTTACCATCCCACGTTATTGGAGAACTTTTTTTTTTTTGCAAGACTGAACATTATACCTACAATGGTTTTGCATGGGAGATTTTTGAACAGGACCTACAATGACAGAATTTGCCCTTGTGGCCTTAACAGGATTGATACATCCTTTCACGCCCTGCTGGAATGCAGATTTTTTTTCTTGAGATTATGAGGGATTACTATATTAAGACTTTATTCAACCCTATAACCTTGGCTCTTTTGCTCAGTGATAAAGATTCTAAGATCACTTGAGCAATTGCAAAATTTGTCTCAGTCCTTTTAGCCCCTGCATCTAAAAAAATAAGAAATAAGTGTCTTCTGCTGCTCAAGATTCATGAATCGATGAGCTTCTAAGGGTACGAAAGGGCAAAAGGAAAGGAAATCTTCAGGCCCCACCTGGAGGCTGGCAACCATAACATCACAGAGATTACGTGTCATACGAAAGAAATAAAAGAGGTCTCCAACACGTTTTCTGTTCAACAGTTTTGTGGCTATTGTGCCTTCACCTACAAGCATGCGTAGTAGAGCTCACTTCCAAGGCAGATTTGAGTTCTAAAGTACAAAGGGGCAAGAGAGGTTGAACCCTGACTTGATAAGCTTGCACCTAGAATAGAGTTGCCAACTCCAGCCAGTGAAATGGCTGGAGATTTGGGGCTGAGGCCTGCGGAGGAAGGAATTTGGGGAGGGATTTCACCTAAAATCTATCGCATACTATAGAGTCAGCGGCACTCAGCGCTCCAAAGTTTTCTCCAGGGGAACTGATCATCTGTTGTCTGGAGATCAGCTGTAATTCTGGGAGCTCCCTAGGCCTCAAAACCATAGAGTTTTGCACAAAACCTGGAGCATCGCCCCCAACATTGGAAACACGATGACGTTACTCCCAGGTGATATCATTGTGCCGGTGCCAGGGGCACTGGGAGAGGACTTCTTGGGGGTGGGGCTTCTCCCGCCAACCAGCTGGGCCATAGAGGATTGGAGGACCCAAAATTGGGGGGGGACCCCTGGCCCCACCGAGGGAATGACAACCCTAACATTAATGCATTAATCTATGGGTCTGATTAAACCATTGGAGTGCGAGCGGGAATTGCAGTGCAGTCCTAAGCAGAGGTCGATTTGGGGGGGATCGTGACTGATCAAAAAGTGAGTCCTGGAAATCGATCGTAGCAGTTTGATTCCGAGAGCCCACAGTGTATGCTCACCCCTACTCCTTGGTCTTTCTTACCCAAAATCTTTACACACACACCACCATATGTACTATCTTACCATCCCACGTTATTGGAGAACTTTTTTTTTTTTGCAAGACTGAACATTATACCTACAATGGTTTTGCATGGGAGATTTTTGAACAGGACCTACAATGACAGAATTTGCCCTTGTGGCCTTAACAGGATTGATACATCCTTTCACGCCCTGCTGGAATGCAGATTTTTTTTCTTGAGATTATGAGGGATGACTATATTAAGACTTATGAGGGATTACTATATTAAGACTTTATTCAACCCTATAACCTTGGCTCTTTTGCTCAGTGATAAAGATTCTAAGATCACTTGAGCAATTGCAAAATTTGTCTCAGTCCTTTTAGCCCCTGCATCTAAAAAAATAAGAAATAAGTGTCTTCTGCTGCTCAAGATTCATGAATCGATGAGCTTCTAAGGGTACGAAAGGGCAAAAGGAAAGGAAATCTTCAGGCCCCACCTGGAGGCTGGCAACCATAACATCACAGAGATTACGTGTCATACGAAAGAAATAAAAGAGGTCTCCAACACGTTTTCTGTTCAACAGTTTTGTGGCTATTGTGCCTTCACCTACAAGCATGCGTAGTAGAGCTCACTTCCAAGGCAGATTTGAGTTCTAAAGTACAAAGGGGCAAGAGAGGTTGAACCCTGACTTGATAAGCTTGCACCTAGAATAGAGTTGCCAACTCCAGCCAGTGAAATGGCTGGAGATTTGGGGCTGAGGCCTGCGGAGGAAGGAATTTGGGGAGGGATTTCACCTAAAATCTATCGCATACTATAGAGTCAGCGGCACTCAGCGCTCCAAAGTTTTCTCCAGGGGAACTGATCATCTGTTGTCTGGAGATCAGCTGTAATTCTGGGAGCTCCCTAGGCCTCAAAACCATAGAGTTTTGCACAAAACCTGGAGCGTCGCCCCCAACATTGGAAACACGATGACGTTACTCCCAGGTGATATCATTGTGCCGGTGCCAGGGGCACTGGGAGAGGACTTCTTGGGGGTGGGGCTTCCCCCGCCAACCAGCTGGGCCATAGAGGATTGGGGGACCCAAAATCGGGGGGGGACCCCTGACCCCACCGGAGGAATGGCAACCCCAACATTAATGCATTAATCTATGGGTCTAATTAAACCATTGGAGTCTGAGCGGGAATTGCAGTGCAGTCCTAAGGGAACCTTCTTGGTAGTAAAGCCCCACTGAAAAGACCTCAGTCAAATCCTGACTGGGCTCGCTTAGGATTGTTCTCTTAAGGTCACCCTTGTGAGGGACGGGAAAGAAAATATTATTTGCTCCTTATCAGGGGTTATTTCATAGAAAATGAGGTGCAGGAGCTCATTAGCATAACTTATTAGCATAACTCGTTTGCATATGCCACGCCCCCTGACATCACTGGAAGTGTGTCAGAAGGCAACACCCACCGCTCAGGCTCCACTGGCCTGTTTTGGATTGATAGCTATTGGGGGGGGGGTGTGCAGATCTTTCGTTGCAGAAGAGGGAGAGCTTGTACCTGCATAAAACTTGGTCTTTAAGCTGCCACTGGACTGTTTTGGATTGCTAGCTATGGCGGGGAGGAAACACGAAGATCTGTGCAGGAAGGAAGGAAGGAGGGAAAGAAAGAGGAAGAGAAGGAAATAAGGAGGGAAAGGAAGGTAGGTAGGTAGGTAGGTAGGTAGGTGCTGGGAAAGGCGAGCAGGGGGGGCTCTGCAGCTTACTTGGCTGCTTCTTGCTCCTCCTGGCCCGGGGCTGCTGGGAGAAGGGGGCGGGGCTTGTTGCATATGCCCGCCCCCTGGGCTCTTTACTGCCGGAGCTCCGCTTCTGTGCACTCCTGCAGGAAATGACCCCTGCTCCTTATACTGAGACAGAGCTTCGTGTTTCTTCAAGTCTGCCTTATCACACACTTCCTTCGATACCTCAGAATGACACCCTGTTTTCGGCTTTCAGTGCACATCAATTTAAACATAACCAACAAACTGGTTAAGAGGCAAATTAAATTCTGTCATCAGTTGCCAAGCTGGGGTGACTGTACGAGCGGTAAATAAAGTTTCAGTGGATTTAAGGACGTTTCTCTCCCACAGACACAGGACACGACGAATACCTCCCTCTGACAGGCCAATTTAGGGTTGCCTGGGCTGGGAAATACCTGGAGACTTTGGGGGTGGAGCCTGAGGAGGGCGGGGTTTGGGGAGGGGCTTTCGCAAGGTGTAATACCATAGAGTCCACCTTCCAAAGTGGCCATTTTCTCCAGGTGAACTGATCTCTGTGACATGGAGATCAGTTGTAATAGCAGGCAATCTCCAGTCACCACCTGGAAGTTTGCAGCCCTAGTTGGGAAATACCTGGGGATTTGGGGTTGGAGCCTGAGGAGGGTGGGGTTTGGGAAAGGGAGGGACTCCAATGAGGTATAATGCCACAGAGTCCACCTTCCAAAGTGGCCATTTT
>NW_015168073.1:299170-310805 GCF_001447785.1 Gekko japonicus
GTTTTTTTTTTTGGTTTTTTGGGGGGGGGGGGGAGGTTACAGGGCAGAGGAGAAAACTATATTATTTTGATGTCCCGAATCATGGTAAGAACAAGGTAACGGTGCTGATACAGATATTTGTAAAATAATTAGAAATTGTGTCATTTTGGAGCGATGTGCGCAGTCCCTCAGCGATACTTATCACAAGGAACGTCAGTGGTGTTTGTTTCTGAGTAAACATGCATAGGATTTGGCCTGAGGTCCCTTTGTCTCTTGTTCCTCCCCCCGCCTCCAACAGCAGCAGTTTTTATTACGGCTTTTATTAGTACAATATTGTCCTGCATTGATCCACTTTCTGAGTTTTCATCCACACTTCCAGAGGTTTTCCCAAAACTGCTTTGGTAGATCTTTCTAGAAGTATCTTACTCAAAGCTGGCTTGTGGAAAGTGTGGATGGAAGGTGCATATTTCCACACCTCCCCAACCACGTCCGATCTAGCACCTATTCCACCCCGGACACACACCATTCCCTCACACACATACTGCTGGGCAGACTTTTTGCCAGGTTTTTTTTCATTATCAGTTGTTGCTTTAATGCTACAGTGTTGAAATATTATAGTGATATTTCTACAACTGATCGAGGACAAAAGCCCACCAGGGGAGATGGCAGGAACTAGAGCAGAGGTCCCCGACGTTTTTGAGCCTGTGGGCATATTTGGGACTCTAACATGGCCTGGTGGGGGCAGCAACAAAATGGCTGCCGCAGAAGGAGGAGCCAGCCACAAAATGGCTGCCACGGCTTAACTGCCGTAACAGTGTAGATCCTTGTGCTGTGGTGGCAGCTGCTACCAAAGCAATGTTTTCAAAAAACCTGTACAACCAATCAGATCTCCAGTGGCCAATCAGAAGCCTTGTTGGGCAATAGCCCTGTCTGGCCCCACCCACTTGGTGGACACCAGAAAAGGTATTAGCGGGTGCCCCGGGTTAGTCCCTGGACTAGGGGGAACATGGAGAAAATCTCTGTGTGGCTCTGTTTATTCTGTACATGTGCATTCTCTTTTGCAAAATGAGGAATCCCCCCCCCATGTGGTAAGTAACCTAAAAATTAGATCGTTGCAGTACCATAGCAGTGGTAAAAATATCCGTGCTCAAAGCGACACTGCCCTGCCTGTCCCAGCCCCCCCCAAGTATCCTGTTTTTCTTGCTGGCTTTTTGCCTTTAGAAAAAAGTTACATTTGACTGGCTGTCCCATTTGTCTTTTGAGCTGACCAGTCTGCCTGGCTTCAGTTTTAAAAGGGAGCATCCTCTTTCTTACGAAAAATAGCAGTGAGTGACTCAGTTTTTTTCGGTAAAAGGCTTGAAGTAATCGTAAATGAGGGCAAAGGTGTGGTCAGTCAGAGGACACAGCTGAGCCTGATTTGGAAAATGATGTCGGGTTCCCAGCTCTGGGTTGGGAAATACCTGGAGATTGGGGGGGTGGTGTTATGTATTGACTTGAATGTAAATACTGACATGCGAATCGTCTCATTGAAACTCTATGTTAAGCTTCAGTCTGGGCTAGGATCCTAATGTAACCAATAGGAGTCCTAGCCCAGAGAGTGTCTACCAATCACGCTGTAAAGCGGGACCGCTTGTGATTGGGCATTATATCTTCAACCTCATAGGTTGTTATTTGTACAGGGGGTGTGGCTACACTAGCCGGGAATGTTTAAATACAGAGCAGCCAGTGCTTGTCCTTCGGCTCGAGTGGTTCGAATGATGGTTCTGGCTGGCGATCGTAACTAAGCTGAAGAATAAACCGCAATTCTTGCTGAATCACTCTCCGACTCTTTGTTAAGCTCCTAGGAGATCTCCAGCTACCACCTGGATGATCACAATTCTTATCAATTTCTACGTATCAACTTTTGAAGGAAACATCCCATTGTGAAGACCTTGAGGGGTTCTGTTATTAGAGAGTCAACAGGGGATGTTTCCTTCAAGAGTTGATAAGTAGAAACTGATAAGAATTGTGATTGCTACACGCTCAGATAAGGCAATTCTTGTGAAGGGGGATTTTTTTAAATATTGCGCAGTATCCATTGCACTTGAAAGCGATCATAGAAGAGAATTTTCTACAGAATTACTACAGTAAATGTTTTTGAACACACATCTTTATTGACTCTCTGTTATTTTTGTCACGGATGTTGCGTTTGAATTTCCACCACCTGGATGTTGGCAACCCCAGGCCCGGGCCTGAGGTGAGGGGACCTGCAACTCTTCTACCTGTCAAGGGCAGCAGTTTTGTTCCACAGCAAGAAGGCTAGAAAACTAGGGTCACCAACTGCCTGGTGGGGCCCAAAGTTCTCCTGGAATTACAACCATCTCCAGGCTACAGAAATCACTTCCCCTGGAGAAAATGGCAGTTTCAGAGGGCAGACTCTATGGTATACCATAGATTCTAGGTGAAATCCCTCCCCCAGTTCCCCACCACCACAGGCACACTCCCCCCCTCCCCCAATCTCCAGGAATTTCCCAAGCTGGAGTTTGGCAAATCTACTAGAAACTGTCTGAAAACCAAGCAGACGTGACTCCCTTTGATTTCCAAGAGCTCCTCCTTTCACTGTGAGCAGAAGGCTAAATTTCCCCCCCTGCCTTAGTGTGAAGTCAAAATATTTGGCCTTGTTCCTGGAGAAGTGCGTAAGTGAGGGACAAAACCATGCTAGGTCAGGCGAAGGGGAGCGTGGATGTTAAAAAGCTCGTTTGGGGTTTTGTGTGTGCCCCCTGTGTCTGTGTGCGAACGCAGTTCGGTAGGGTGTGTAGAGGCGCACACACAGTTTGTCGGGTGCTGTAATTTCAGACAGATTCCATACTGGACGCCTGATTCATGTTGTGGATACGCACAGGGAGTCTCTCTCAGGCGACGCAAGGGTTAATGTTTCCAGGCTCAGTCCCCCCCCCTCGCCCCCCATGCATGAAATGCTCTGTGCAAGCACTCCCATGGTTTGTATTCTTATGCTCCCGGAGTGGCGTGTTCAGAGCATCTGGTTCCCTGGCAACAGCTTTCATAGGCTCATTCAAAGTCTTTTCTTCTTCAGAAGGCCCCCGCTGTGACACCCCACCACCACCCCTAATCACCATCTTAACCGAGTGTTTAAGATGCAGCTGGTATGAAAAATAATGCGAGCCGAGTTGGAGGGCCAGGCCAGGCGTCATATGTCGCGCGCACCTGGCCTGCCGTCTCTTGCGCGCTCATGCCGCTGGTTGCACGGGGCAGGTTGGGAAGGGGGTCTCGGCGTCGCGGGGCAGATGTTTGGGCCCGAGAGGGAAGTAAAAAAACAAAAACAACCCCCCCACACACACACTCTCTTCAGAAATGATCTGTAGTGCCGCACAAATCCATGCGTCTTTTGTGTTTCCCTGAATAGTAATTTCCTGTTTCTGGCTGGGGGTGGCGGAGAAGCCTCTGTGGTGTTCACAAGGGCCTGGGTGGCGGGAGACATGTGGGGTGTACAATAAAATCCATATTGTAGAAGTCTTGTCCCCTGACAAGAGGAAAGCGGGAAAGGGGTGGTGATGGGGGGGGGTCTCCTCACATATGAATCAGAGGACAATGGGAGTAAAGGGTTCCCTGTGTAAGCCACTTCAAGGGCATGCTCACAAAGAGAAGGTTGGGCCTTTGCAGATCCCAAAGAAGTTGAGGGGGAAACAAGCTCCCCCCACCCCCCACCCCGCTTGCAGGCCCGGAAAAAAGATCCCTCCTGTATTATGTCTAAAAGAGAGCCCCCATTAATAAACAGGGTAATTCAATGCTCCCTTTGCACAGATCAGTCGGCCTGGCTTTTTGAAGTGATAGGCCCTGGTTTCGTTTTATTTTTCCACTGGGTGGGAGAGGGGAAACCACTTGGCCTCAACCTACGTGACACTTAAAAGCCGGCACATTCCAGAAGAGTGAGGCAACCCCGGGGTGCGAGGGAGGGGGAACCAGGAGCCAAGGACACCGCGGAGGCTCGGTGTGGAAACTTCCTGCTAGAGGATGTGATTCCAGAGTTTCTACTAAATTTGATCCCATCTAGCAATGAGGCACCTTCAGGTCTTTGGCAACAGGGCTAATTTTCAGGGGTGGAGGTTGGCTGAATCTGTGTCGAGCAATGGGTTGCCAACCTACAGGTGGCACCTGGAGATCTGGAGTTAAAGCTGTGCTCCAGGCGACAGAGATCATTTATCCTGGAGAAAATGGCTGCTTTGGAGGGTGGGCTGTATGGCATTATACTCTGCCCTCTTCAGGCTCCGCCCCCAAAATCTCCAGGTATTCCCAACCCAGAGCTGGCATATTACCTCATACTGACAAGGTGCTACTCACTAATATACGTGAATGTTCACAATATGCTGCTCTAGTATTACGCCCACATTACAACTGTTGGCGCTTATTTGTGCTCACGTGAGGAATTGAGAATGACCGCCACAAAATACCCACATCTCTGGCAACCCTAGCCAGGGCCATTCATAGAATCATAGAATCATAGAGTTGGAAGGGACCTCCAGGGTCATCTAGTCCAAACCCCTGCACAATGCAGGAAATTCACAAATACCTCCCCCTCCACACCCCCAGTGACCGCTGTTCCATGCCCAGAAGATGACAAAAAACCTCCATGATTGCTTGCTGACCCCAAAGTGGCAATCAGCATTTCCCTGGGCGTGTAAAAAAAGGGCCACAAAAACTAAGCACAGAGGCAACCCGTCCTGCCTTCCCTCTCATGATCTGCCTAAGTTCACGGAATCCGCATGGCTGTCGGATGGCCATCTAGCCTCTATTTGAAAACCTCCAAAGAAGGAGAGCCCACCACTTCCCGGGCGACAGAAAACAACTCCTTCAAGTACCTGAAGATGGTTATCATATTGCCTCTCAGTTGTCTCCTTTCCAGGCTTGGTCTCTAGACCCTTCACCATCTTCGTTGCCCTCCTCTGGCTTGTCTATATCCTTCTTAAATTGTGGTGCCCCAAACTGAACACAATACTCTAGGTAAGGTCTAATCAGAGCAGAGTGAAGTGGTACCATCACATCTCGTGATCTGGACACTATACTTCTGTTGATACAACCCAAAACTGCATTTGCCTTTTTAGCAACCACATCACACTGCTGACTCATGTTCAGTGTATGGTCTACTAAGACCCCTAGATCCTTTTCGCACATACTACTGCCAAAACAAGTCTCCCCCAATCTATAATTAGGCATTTGATTTTTCCTACCTAAATGCTGAACTTTACATTTATTCCCATTGAAATTCATTAAATTTCGAAAGCCTTATTTGTCTTCCAGTCTTGGAAGATTAATTTTTGGATTGTACCACAATCTCTCCTCAACTGCTTTACAGTCAAGTCATTTATTCCGCACTCAGATTTATGTGAACAAGCTGTAAGTTGTGTCTCCGACCCCATAATGGCCCCATTTAAATAAATACACTTGGTACCAATTTAGCAAGCTGCCGGTTTATGATCTTTATCTCATTGGTAATTAGTGTAATTACCCTATAAAAAAGAGAGAGTGTGATTGTCCCACATATACATGCCACAGTGTTCCGCCACTTCCACAATGAGCCACGTGAAGCCACAAAGCATAAGCCTGCCTACTCACAAATAATTCCCACAGAGGACACCGAGGCTTAAAAAGTAATCAAACATCACCTCACAGCCTAAAGCGGTAATATTTTGTCTACCAGCTCTGAAATAGTGAACCAGGATATTATTATTCATCATTTTTATAGCACCAGTTCAGAACGCTTTCCAGTCCTTATCTCATTCATAACTTATGTCATTATGCTTTTTAAGGGATTTTTTTTTAAGAGACAAGGAAGCTTTGTACCGCTGTAAATCAGTTCACAGCAGTAGGGGTGACAGTGACTGGATAAACCAGCTGCTTTCAGTGATATTTGTACCATTCATTAACTCAATCCATACGAAGGGTGAGAGCTCACCACATGTTCTGTGAAGAGGAAGTTCAGGGATAGTTGCAGCGGTCTTACAAATCTGGTGAATAGCAACACTATTTGTAAAGGATTCTGGGACCTATAGCTCTGTGAGGGCATTTGAGGCAGCTGTCACAAGAACATAAGAGAAGCCATGTTGGATCAGGCCAGTGGCCCATCCAGTCCAACACTCTGTGTCACACAGTGGCCAAAACCCAGGTGCCATCAGGAGGTCCATCAACAGGGCCAGAACTTCAGAAGCCTTCCAACTGTTGCCCCCGCCCAAGCACCAAGAATACAGAGCATCACTGCCCCAGACATAGTATTCCACCTATACCTTGTGGCTAATAGCCACTGATGGACCTCTGGTCTTAAGAACATAAGAGAAGCCATATTGGATCAGGCCAATGACCCATCCAGTCCAACACTATGAGTAACACAGCAGCCAAAACACAGGTCCACCAACAGGGCCGGAACAATTCTAATCATAACTTCTCCCAAGACTACACTTCCCAGGAGTCCTTTTTGGCCAAAAGCCATCTTAAACCGGCATCTCACATAGATATGAGCTCCAAGCTGGGCCATATTTCTGGGGGGGGGGGGGGCCCACCACCAGCTCAGCCAATTATGGAAAGGATAAACCAACGATCCGTCACTGCTTCACTAGGTAAGGAGGCATCGCATATCAGACACCGTGTGGTGTGTCCACAGCATTAAAAACAAACGCCCCGGTTGCCCAAACTAGCGCTAATTGGTTCCCACATTGACAGCCTCGGAAGAAGCATTTTGATGTGCGCCAAAGTGATTCATCTGCCTTCTTTACCCCCTTGACAAATGTGGTTCAGAGGCAGTGTCTGCATTTTGCTAAAACTAATTTGTGTGCCGAGCCGGAGCCTCCAAGGATATCAACTCAGCAACTTTCACAAGAACTAATATTCACTTGAAAGCAGAGAACTGTTGAAAGAGAAACAATTTGCGCTGCCACAGCTTCAGGCACACTGAGCGTGGAAGTTTAGAGGCGGAGCGCAGAGGCACCTCGGCAGTCTTTATTTGGTTGCCGCAGGGAACCATGGGATTCTTCTTTTGACCTTTCGCATCTGCATAAGGGGCGACAGCCACG
Organism: Gekko japonicus; assembly: GCF_001447785.1. Lineage (NCBI taxonomy): Eukaryota > Metazoa > Chordata > Lepidosauria > Squamata > Gekkonidae > Gekko > Gekko japonicus. Next base: position 306,211 of record NW_015168073.1, read on the forward strand.
CTGGCGTTGATCAGTCTGGGGCTGCTGCCAAGATGAAACCGGTAACAACTTCTCGACGTGGTACAGTCTCGGTTCATGCACCACGTGAATGCAGTTTCTAAAATGTGTTGGGTGGGCCTTTTAAAAATAAAGGCAAATGTACAGGGACAAGACCCTACTTGCTATGGCAATTTTGGCAGCAAAATCTACATTCAAGTCCTTGTGAGAGCACATTCTAGGGCCAGGACACCATTCAGAGAACTGCTTTTAAATGCTCTGAAGGGCTTCTGTGTGCCCAGAAAAACATTTGACTCCAGCTTGGGGGAGATTCTTAAGAGATCTGGGGGCAGTGCCGCCTAGAGAGGGCAGAGTTTGGGGAGAGGAGGAAGGTCACTGGGGGTGTCAGGCCATAGGGCCTGCCCTCTGAAACTGCCATTTCCTCTGTAGTTTGGCAGCGTTACATGCGGCAACCCCCTCTGAAACTGCCATTTCCTCCAGGGGGTCATCTCTGTAGTCTGGCAGCGTTACATGCGGCAATCCCTCACTTCTGGTAAAACTTGAAAGTGACATAGGGTAGTTCTAGGAATCGCCAGAAACTCCATGGTTTTACCATGGAGTTTTCAGCATTTCCTAGAGCTACCCTATGTCACTTCTGGGTATTTTACGGGAAATGACATGGCACTGCAGTTGGCAGCATGTCTCTCCCCCATAACCCTGCCCACAGACCTCCCACCAGTTGCCAGTTACTGCCGGTAACCCAGTTTTCCCCCTTTGAATTGAAACCACCTTGTGCAGTATTTCAACCTGTTTTCGAAACTTCTCTGTAGCAGCTTCCACACAGAGGGTGTGTTTTTTCTACACTGGCAATAAAGCTGTGGTGCTTTGTCTCCTGGCACATACACTGTTAAGTCGGTTACTTAACAAAGAGTCAGAGAGTGATTTCAGCAAAAGATCAGCTTTATTCAGCAACTCGTAACTCAACTCCAAACAGATCAACATGAATAGCCAGAACAGCTTTAGCATTGAAGCTGTTCCACTTTTAAACTCTCCCGGCTAATGTAGCCACGCCTACTATACAAATACCAACCTATGAGGTTGCAGGGATAAAGTCCAATCACAATAGTTCCCACTCTTGGAACTGGCTGTTGGTGATTGGTCGGCTCTTCCTGGGCTACCAATTACATTTGAGGGATTAGGATCCTAGCCCAGGATGAAGCTTGACATGGTGATTCAATGACTGCGTTCACATACATACATGGGTCAGATGGAATACACCACATACACATAAGTTGTTTTGGTGTTCAGTCGCACAGTTGAGTCTGACTCTTTGTGACCCCATGGACCACATCACACCAGGTCCTCCTGGTCTTCCGCCGTCCTCCAGAGTTTGCTCAATTTCATGTGCGTTGCGTCAATAACGCTGTCTAACCATCTCATCCACATAAGACAGTGGTGCAATTATGCCCCCATAGACCTTTGCCTGTCCTCATTGCACTCATTCCCAAAGCTGGTTTTCTCCGATCTTTCTTGAAAGAACGCAGTCCAAGAACATTATCTGGCAGGAAGGCGGGCATTTTCTAAGGTCCCACCCACAATGGTGGAATTTTCCATCTTTCAGCCACTCATGGCTGTCATTTTCCCCACCAGGCATGGAGAGGTTTTTTGAGAGCCTTTCATTTACATCAATAATTGCACAATGGGGTATGGACGAGATATAAGAAGTACCAGAGTGACTTAAGACCATTGTGGATTGTACCAGTAGAAGTGTTGATATCTTACTCAAGACAGCGAGGTAGAGACTGGTTGCCATATAGAGATTTAATTAAAAAAGAGGGAACAGAGTGGGTAATGAAAAAGCAGAATGAAATTGAATATGAATATGAGTGGTTGAAATATATGCAGATTTATGATCTTTTTAGATCTGACAAAAAAAACTATGGTTTTAGAGAGGAAAAAAATGAAATTGAAAAGGTATGGGAGAGTGGAGGAGGAAAAAATATTTCTAAAATGTATAAGGTGTTGTTAAAATGGTATACTGAAGATGAAACTGTTAAAGAACAAATGTTAAAATGGGCTATTAATATGAATAAGGAAGTAGATATGGAAACTTGGGAATATTTGTGGAAAAACTCTATTAAGATCTCGACATGTACTAATGTTAAAGAAAATTGTTATAAGATGATGTATAGGTGGTACATGACACCTAAGAAGATTGCAAATATGAATCAAAATATGTCAAACAAATGCTGGAAATGTAAGAGGCATGAGGGCGAAGCCCCAGCATACAACACAGTTCTGCAGAGCTCTGGATATTGTGGGCGGAGGATGATCAATGATTACTATTGTTATGTCTATCAAGTCGCAGCTGTCTTCTGGTGACCCTGTGTGTGGGGGAGTTTCAAGGCAAGAGACGTTCAGAGGTGGTTTGCCACTGCCTGCCTCTGCATCACGACCCTGGTATTCCTTGGAGGCCTCCCATCCAAATACCGACCAGGGCTGACTCTGCTAGCTTCCGAGATCTGATGAGATTGCGCTATCTGGGCTATCCCGGTCAGGGGATCGACAGATATAGATGCTACAAAATTGTCCCAAGGTAACCCCAGCGAATGATGATGCACCTGAACACACATGAAACTGCCTTACAGTCTCAGACCCTTGGTCCATCAAAGTCAATATTGTCTACTCAGACCAGCAGTGGGTCTCCAGGGTCTCAGGCTGAGGTCTTTCACATCACCTCCTTCTCCTACCTTGAGAGCCCATTTGGTGTAGTGGTTAAGTGTGCGGACTCTAATCTGGGAGAACCGGGTATGATTCCCCACTCCTCCACTTGCAGCTGCTGGATGACCTCGGGCAAGCCATTGTTCTCTCAGAGCTGTTCTCTCAAGGACAATTCTGGAAAGAGCTCTCTCAGCCCCACCTACCTCACAGGTTGTCTGTTGTGGGGAGGGGAAGGGATAGGAGTTTGTAAGTCGCTCTGAGACTCCGAGTGAAGAGCGGGGTATAAATCCAATCTCCTTGTCCTCCTCCTTCCTGATCCTTTCGACTGGAGATGCCAGGGATTGAACCTGGGACCTTCTGCACGCCAAGCAGATGCTCTTCCATTGAGCCACAGCCCCTCTTAAACTAGTTTGTTCACATCCACAGGATACAAGGTCCATGGGGTGGGGGTGCTCTACCACTGAGCCACAACCCCTCCCCAATGCAAGACCACATGAGTGATTTTTTGGTGTGTTTTGTGTCTGATTTGTGTTTTATGAGAAGTATGGCTTTAACTATTTCATTATATTGTTACTTTGTGATCTGTGACCCACCCTGAGCATGCTTGTGGGGAAGGCGGAATAAAAGTAGGAATGAATGAATGAATTAATTAATGAGAGAGACAGTTTGGTGTAGTGGTTAGGAGCACGGACCCTAATCTGTGAGAACTGGGTTTGATTCCCTGCTCCTCCACATGTAGCTTCTGGGTGACCTTGGGTCAGTCACAAGTTCTTTCGGATCTGTTCTCTCAAGAGCAGTCCTCGAAAGAGCTCTCTCAGCTCTACCTACCTCACAGGGTGTCTGTTGTGGGGAGGCGACGGGAAAGGAGTTTGTAAGGAGCTCTGAAGGGCGGGGTGTAAATCCAATCTCCTCCTTCTCCTTCTTCATAAGAAAACAGAGCCATCGCAGGTCCAAATATTGCCCTCCCAGCTGGGAGTTCTAATCCTTTTCTAACGCCTGGTTTGTTTGGTCCCCCCCCCCGAAAAGAGCCTTTTCTGCCTGCACACGAAAGCCCCATCTTCTGTTCGAAGGCTTATTTGTTTTGTACATTTCCTCGCGCTGTTTGTATTTTGTAAAGCACATTGAGCACATGTTGTGTGAAAGGCATGCTACAAAATCCAGCGGAAGGGAGCCTGCTGTATAACTTTGTACGTGGCAGCAGGGGGGCACTTTGAGAAGATTGATACTGAAGTACGCTTGACGTATTAGACTGGTTTCTGCAGCGAATACACTCTCCTCGTACAAGCCGAGTGGTTCTTTTATTCCCCCAGAGCAAGATAGAACTCCCGTTCCCTGCCTGCTGAATTATCACAACAAATCCGGGTGTTTTGGTGTGGGTTTGTTTTGTTCGTTTTGGAAAGTTCAGAAAGAGATCCAGTCCAAAATGAGAATTTTCAGCTCTCTCACTTTTGGGCAAGGTGGGGGAAAAAAGAATAAAAACTGCAGCATTGCAAAGTAAAAGCAACGCCTTCGTTTTGTTATACACGTATCTTTCCTCTAGAGTCTGTCAATAAGACTTGTTCCGGTTGCCAGCTCTGGTTTGGGAGATTCCTGGAGATTTGAGGGGTGGAGCCTGGGGAAGGCAAGATTAGGGAAGGGGAGGGACCTCAGCGGGGGGTACAGCGCCACAGAGTCCACCCGCCAAAGCAGCCGCTTTCTCCGGGGGAACTGATGTCTGTCACCTCAAGATCAGCTGCAATTCTGAGAGATTTCTAGGTGCCGCCTGGAAGCTGGCAGCCTTTGTTTGTCTGCTCATGGCACCAGAAAAGCAAGAAAACATTAGGAACAAGGATACAACAACGGCTCAGGCCAGACCCCCTTCTAAGGTTGCCAGCTCCAGGTTGGGAAATACCTGGATA
>NW_015168073.1:312235-317700 GCF_001447785.1 Gekko japonicus
AGCAGGCTGGTTGGCGATTTCCGACCCAGAGCAGTTTTAGGGTCTGCTCAACAGACCCACATTTGCCTACGTCGTCTAGCTTTGGGGGGGTCAAGGTGAGGAGAACCTAAAAGGCCAGGACACCAATGCTCTCACAGGGCTGCTGAAGTTGCCGGTGCGTTCGTTTTTTAAAAATGCCCAACCTGTCTCTTTTAAGTCGTGGGGCCGGGCAGGTGGTCCGAAAAACTCAAGAGAAGCTGGAGGTGCGTTGGGAACCAGAGGTGAGTCCTTCTTCCAAGGCTGGAGCATACAGGGTTGTTCTCTGGCCAGGTATTCTAGCCAAGGTTTTAGTGACTGTTTTGGAACTCTTAGCCACTGTTCTGGAAAGTTCCTTTCCCCGGTATTTCTAGAATGTGTAGAGTTTGCAAAAGCAAAATACAGCTGCTGCTAATCCGGCTTTATTGTAGGGTTGCCAACCTCCAGGTAATACCTGGCTCTATCCTGCTATTCCCAATCGATCTCCTGACAATCAAGAGCCCCCTTGGATAAAATGGCTGCCTTGGAGGGTGGACTCTATAGCCTTATACCCTGCTGAGGCCCCTCCCCTCCCCAAACTCCACCCTCTTCAGGCTCCACCCCCCCAAAACCTCAGGTATTTCCCAACCCAGACCTGGCAACCCTACTTTATTAGCCTATTTTAATTTATACTGGGAAGATTCAGAGACAACACTGTGCTTTCGTGAAAGCTGTTCCAGCATCCCAAAATCATTCCCTGTCTAGCAATGGCTTTCATTGGCAGGGTCGCCAGATCCAGGCTGGGAAATAGCTGCAGATTTTAGGGGTGGAGCGTGAGGAAGGAGGGAAAGGACATCAGTGGGACACATAATGCCATATTGTCCACATTCCGAAGTGGCCATTTTCTCCAGGTGTACTGTCCTCGTCAGGTTGTTTGGGGAGGGTGTTGCCTTCGTCTTCTTCTTCTCAAAATGTTACATCGTGTTTTCTGGTATGCCCTGACCTGCATAGCCCAGGCTAGCCCAGTTTTGTCAGATCTTGGAAGCTAAGCAGAGTCGGCCTTCACTAGTATGTGGAAGGGCGACCTCCAAGGAATACCAGGGTCGTGACACAGAGGCAGGTGATGGCAAACCTCCTCCGAAACACCTATTGCCCTAAAAACAAGTCTAGCTTGCCACTTAGTGGTGCATAATGCTAAAAGGAGTAGAACCTTTGGCTGCCGGACAATCGTAGGATCTCCTGGCTATACTACACACAGTGCCATATGATGCTGCTGCTGCTGCTCTCCTAGTATGGAGAATCACCTTACTTGTCCGTGGGTGGTGGCCTTGTTTGCTTCGTCCCAATAGAAGGTATTGGACCTGAGGCAGATGGCCCAGGTTAGCCCGATCTCATCAGATCTCAGAAGCTAAGCAGGGTCAGCCCTGGCTAGTATTTGGAAGGGCAACCCCCAAGGAATAGCAGGGGCATGACGCAGAGGCAGGCAATGGCAAACCGCCTCTGAAACGTCTCTTGCCTTAAAAACAAAGTCTAGTTTGCCACCTAGTGGTGCATAACGCTAAAAGAGCTAGAACTTCTAGCTGCCAGACAATCTTGCCTTGAAAACCCTATGGGGTCGCCAGCAGTTGACTGCAACTAGATGGCACCCTACACACACACACACACACACACACACACACACACTAGAAGGTTTTACATGGCCTGTTTTTGGATTTTCCTTTGGGGGAAGCCTGGCTGTCGAGCAGTTTCTTCCCACTTTGCTTCCTTCCTGATAAGCGCTTAGCCAGAAGGAGGCTGGTAGCAGAGGGAAGGAGCTGGAGCCCGTGAGGAGACACAAGGAGATAAATGGTTTGGAAACTCCCCATTCCTGAGCACACATTCCTAGACCTTCCCCCTCCAAGCACCTATAAGCTTTCAGGATTTTGGATTGGGGCCATTTGCCCATTTCCCTTTGTCCCACCCCCACACCCTTTCAACTGATTCTGCTGCTCTCAAGATTCCAGAGTGCTTACAGCATATTCAGTCCTTATCATTCCATTTGGGTTTCTTTCTTTTCATTAATTTACAAAGTCATATGTTTCAGGGGAACCCCTCAAGTACACCAGTTTGGTGTAGTGGTTAAGTGCACGGGCTCTAATCTGGAAGAACCGGGTTTGATTCCCCACTCCTCCACTTGCACCTGGCTGGATGACCTTGGGCAAGCCATAGTTCTGACAAGAGCTGTCCTTGAAAGAGCAGTTCCCGAAAGAGCTCTCTCAGCCCCGCCTACCTCATAGGGTGTCTGTTGTGGGGAGGGGAAGGGAAAGGAGTTTGTAAGCCGCTCTGAGACTCCGAGTGAAGGACTGGGTATAAATCCAATCTTTTCTTCTTCTTCCTCAAGTATGCAGAGACACCAACCTTGTCTGTAGATGGCCTGGTTTAGCGGCTTCTATGTCGGCCTCCCATTTTGTTATTATGGATCCTGATAATAATGATAAAGTCTAGGGTTGCCAGGTCCCAAGGACGTGCCAGTGGGGGGTGGGAGGGAACTTTCCGGGAGTGGGGAGGAGCAACACGATGTGCCTATGTCACCATTGGGGACGTTGAGTGGCGACGCTCTGGTTTTTGGGCAAAACTCTATGGTAGAATTAGCTACAAATCATAATAGGGTTTTGCCCAAAAACCAGAGCATCGCCACTCGACGTCCCCGATGTGCCTACCTCACTTCCAGGTAACATATGCACGTCACAGTTATTTCTGGCTACTCGGAGGTAAGAGGGGTAATTGGGGGGGGGAGAGGAGCACCTGAAAGCTGGAGACCCCCACCCGGACCAGGGGATTTGGCAACCCTTTTAGGTCATATGTATTTTTTATAAGTATTCTAAGGAGTCCCATTTAATTAATTGTTTGTTTGCCTCATCTACATCCCGCCTTTCTCCCCAATGGGAACCCAAAGTGGCTTCCATCGTTCGCCTCTCCTCCATTTTATCCTCACAACGACTTTGTGAGGTAGGTTAGGCTGAGAGAGTGTGACTGGCCCACCGTCACCCAGCAGGCATCCACGGTGGAGGGGGGGATTCCAACCTGGAGTCTCCCAGATCCTAGTCTAAACACTGCAACACACTGGCTCCTTTTTCTTGTGCTAAGTTGTAAATAGTACGTTTTCATGTTTTGATCGGGAGTGAAGGAAGTTTGAGTTTGATGAAGCCGTGAGTGCTGCATATATTTCAGTGGTGTCAATTGGAAAGCAATCTTTTTTTACACCATAGCTTCTAAATTTTTGAAAATGTTGCCTCTCAAGGCATATTGATGTCCATTCTGATGGTGTGGTGTCATGGTTAAGACTGGCAGACTGTATTCTGGAGAACTGGGTTCGATTCCCCACTCCTCCACATGAAGCCAGATGGGTGACCTTAGGTCAGTCACAGCACTTTCAGAGCTCTCTCAGCCCCCAAAACAAGTCTAGCTCGCCACCTAGTAGTGCGTAATACTAAACAGAGCTAGTACTTCAGACAGCCGGACAATCTTAGGATCTGGAGTTCTTCTGGCACGTGCACTTTGCGCGCGCACCACAATAACGTCACCCGAAAGTGATATCATCATGTTTCTGACGATGGGGGTGACACTATAGATTTTGGACAAAACTCTATTTTTTTGGGGGGGGGCCCCTCAAAACCATAGAGTTTTGCCCAAAACCTAGAGTGTCGCCTCCAACTTCGGAAATACGATGATGTCGTTCCCAGGTGATGTCATCACACTGGTGTCCGTGGCACCAGGAGGGGGATTCTCAGGGTGGGGCTTCCCCCACTGGCCAGCTGGGCCTCAGTGGATTGGGATCCCCGAAATCAGGGAATCCCCTGGCCCCACCAGGGGAATGGCAACCCTAACTGAAAGAAAATGGCCGCTTTGGAAGGTGTACCCTATGGTATTCTACCACACTGAAGTCCCTCCCCTCCCTAAACCTGCCCTTCTCAGTCTCTACCTCCCAAATCACCAGGTATTTCCCAACCTAGAGCTGGCACCCTTACTTATGGGCAGGGGTCATCTCAGCTGGGTCACCTGATGCCTCATTGACACAGGTTGCAGGATGAGGTCATGGGATGACTGTACCACATCAGACTACAGGCAGGTGTAGGGATGCCAGCCTCCAGGTGGGACCCGAGGATCCCCCAGAATTAAAGCTCATCTCCAGGCGACAGAGTTCAGTTCCCCTGGAGCAAACGGATGCTTTGGAAGGTGGACCCTGTGGCATTGGACACCCCTCTGAGGTCCCTGTCCCCCCCCCCAGGAGTTTCCCAACCTGAAGTTGGCAGCCCTACCCCACCCATCCCCTGCTGGTCTCCAGGAGGACCTGTAAACCCTAAGGCAAGGAGACCACCTTTGAAGGCTGACATGCAAGGCTATTTTTGGGCAGGAACACACAGGAACGGAGTTCCGGCTGGCTCCCAAGTTGGCCAGCAGGAACTCATTAGCATAATAGGCCACACCCAACAGCAGAAACTCATTAGGATTGGCTACATTAGGGGTGTGTGGCCTAACATGCAAAGGGGTTCCTGCTACAAAAAAAGCCCTGGTTTTTGACAACAGACAAGGTAAACAGAATAAGAAGCAAAAGGTGGGTGTGGCTGGATGACCACACTTCTGGTAACATGGGGGTGCGGCCTAATGTGCTAATGCACTATACTATCAGGGGTGTGGCCCAATATGCTAATGAGTTCCTGCTGTTGGGTGTGGCCTATTATGCTAATGAGTTCCTGCTGGGCTTTTTCTACAAAAAGAGCCCTGCGTGACATGTAAGTACAAAGCCAGACTCAGCATGTAGCTAATTAGCACAGCAAGAAGTGGACTAGGATAGAACATTACTTGTGAGGTTTTTTTTTAAAAGAAAAGACACTGAGGCATAGCAGTCCAATTCTGCTTCTGGAATTACAGCATCTCCATACTACACAGATCAGTCCCCGTGGAGCAGGGGTTTCTAACCTTTTTGAGCCTGTGGGCACCTTTGGAACTCTGACATAGGGCGGCAGGGCTCACTGCCAGGGCCGGCTCACTCACTAGGCGAACTAGGCGATCGCCTAGAGCGGCCGGCCCTTAGGGGCACCAAACTGCACCTGCCCAGTACTCTGGGAGTTTCTTGATTATTCGTGTTTTTTATTCTTCTTAAAATGCATTTATTTTAGAGTTGTGGAGAGCGAGGGGGGGGGGGATGTGCCAGAAGGGATCCACGCCTAGGGTGCAAAATAAGCTGGGGCCGGCCCTGCTCACTGCTGCTGCAGGAGGTAGGGCCAGCCACAAAATGGCTGCTGCAGGAAGCCCAGGCAACCACACGGAGGAAGCTCAAGTGCAGGGGAGGAGCATGGTGATTTTTAAAATACGCTGGGGAAGAGGAGCGAGAGAATAAAACCAGCCCTGTGGTTGCAGCTGCAGCTGAAAAATGTTATTTCATCTGCCCAGCTGATTGGATCTTCATTGGCCAATCAGAAGCCCTGCTG
>NW_015168073.1:317749-330641 GCF_001447785.1 Gekko japonicus
TGCTGAACAAGAGCCCCACCTGGCCCCCCACCCACTTTCTAAAAACACTTGGGGGGGGCAACAGGAAAGGTGCCTGTGGCCGTCACGTTGGGGACCCTCCCTCAGAGGAAATGGCCGCTTCAGTGGTTGGACTTTATGGTATCTCATCCCCGCTGAGCTCCCACCCAACCCCACACTTCGTCCTCCCCCAGGCACTGCCTCCAACTCTCCAGTGGTTTCCCAAGACAGAGTTGGCAGCAGTGTTCCCTCTAAGCTGAGTGAGTGTGAGCTAGCTCAGTTTTTTAGCCTCCGGCTCAGGCATTTTTGTCTCAGCTCGAGCAGGATAGCTCCAGAGCAAACTAATTTATGTAGTGGCCAAATCGTTCGCTCACAACTTTAATGCCAGTAGCATTTTTGCTCTCAGGACTCCACAGCTTAGAGGGAACATTGGTTGGCAGCCCTTCGATACAGTCGTTGAGGGGGAGGGCACACCAAGGACTTCTCGAGGGCTCGATTCAAGCTGTGCCCCAGACGTGCACATACCACCATGGGGTGAGCTGACAAAGGCACATTCACAAAGCAGGATGAGAGACATTTCGGAGGCCCTCCACAGCTGCGGTCTTACCAGTCATACGGCTGCACCTCAAGACTTTATCCACCCTCCCTGTCATGGGCCCGGGAGGAATACAGTCCGATGCCAAGCTGAAATGCTGCTGCTGCTGCTGCTGGTATGTCCGAGGGCTAGGTCTTGTGACCATCATGCAGAAGTCACAAGTAATGCTGCGTCCGGCCGACTCCCATGAGGCCAGCAGGGTCTGCTCTTGGAGCTGCCAGGTCTTTTCTGCCACACGGTCTGGCTGGCTGCAGCACAAGGCTCCCGGTTGTCGGACATTCCTGTTGGTGCCTGAATTGTGTGTGCGCGTGTACTCTTCTTGAACTCCTATGTGCAAGTATCCACCACCTTAGAGGTTATCTGGGGAATCATCTCACAGGGTTGCCGGTCTCCAGGTGGCGGCTGGAGATCTTCTGGAATTACAGCCGGTCTCCAGGTGACAGAGATCAGTTCACCGAGAGAAAATGGCTGCTTTGGAAGTTGGTCTCTCTATGGCATTATAGTCTGCTGACGTTAGAGATGCCAGCCTCCAGGTGGGACCTGGGGATCCCCTGGAATTACACCTCATTTCCGGACTACAGAGATCAGTCCCCCTGGAGGAAATGGATGCTTCGGAGGGTGGACTCTGTGGCACTGGACACCCCACTGAGGCCCCTGTCCCCCACAGGCTCCACCCCCAAATATCCAGGAGTTTCCCAACCTGGATCTGGCACCCCTACCCCCCCCCATACCATTTTAGATTTTCATTTATTGGTATTGCCATGGGGGCCTCTTAACCTTGACAAAGTTTAGGGAGTCAGGATTATATCAAACAAAGAATCCTGAAGCAGTCATTTTGTTCTTATTTTAAACTGAGGAGAGCAGGGTTTGGGGAGGGGAGGGACCTCAGCAGAGATGTGATGCCATAGAGTCCACCCTCCAAGGCAGCCATTTTTTCCAGCGGAACTTATCTCTGTAGTCTGGAGACGAGTTGTACTTCCAGGATATCTCCAAACTCCACCTGGAGGACTGCAACCCTAGTTGCCAGCCCTGTGCCCACATAATCCTGGGAGATTTTGGGAGTGGAGCCTGAGAGGGGGGAACGTTGCGCAGACACACACACACACACACACTGACGCTCTAGGAATTCCCCTGTCTATGGTTAAGACCATTGAGAAAGGAAATTCCTAGAACGTCCCTATTTTTTCCCTGCTGCTCAATTGATCATGCATGGGCAATTCAGGGTGGGAGTAGAAGTTTTTCTGCTCTGGGCAGGCACCTGGTGGGCCTGTCCTGGAAGGCAATTCTGTTCATGCCTCTGTAGTCAAATGGAAAATTCATACAAGGGCCAGGGCTATTTTTGGGCAGGAACGCACAGGAACAGAGTTCCGGCAGGCTCCCGAGTTGGCCACGCCCAGCAGGAACTCATTAGCATAGTAGGCCCCACCCAACAGCAGAAACTCATTAGGATTGGCTACATTAGGGGTGTGTGGTCTAACATGCAAAGGAGTTCCTGCTACAAAAAAGGCCCTGGGTTTTGACAACAAACAAGGTAAACAGAATAAGAAGCGAAAGGTGGGCGTGGCTGGATGACCACAGTTCTGGTAACGTGGGGGTGTGACCTAATATGCTAATGAGCTGTGCTGTCAAGGGTGTGGCCTAATATGCTAATGACGTTCTGCTGTTGAGTGTGGCCTATTATGCTAATGAGTTCCTGCTGGGCTTTTTCTACAAAAAAAGCCCTGCAAGGGCCTGTTTTTTGTTCTGTGAATCTCATAATATTATATAGCAGGGAGGGTTATTCTTTTCCTCACGCTACGGAAGTGGCCAGTGTTTCAAATTCCCTCCAGCAGTGGGAACAACATGGCTGCTGTTCCTTGTCACATGCTCAAACACAGCCACAATTCTCTGTAGAAAAAGATCAGAAGGGTGAGGAGATGAAGTACACTGTCTCTGTGGAGTCCCTCAGCAAACTACCCCATCAAGGCCCCACTCTGTAAAACCGATTAAAGAGAACGGAGGAAGGGCAGAATAAAAATATGACAGGCTTAGGGACGCCAGCCTCCAGGGGATCCCCTGGAATTACAGCTCATCTCCAGACTACAGAGACCAGTTCCCCTGGAGAAAAGGGATGCCTGGGAGGGTGGATTCTATCGCATTCTACCCCACTCGCAGAATCATAGAGTTGGAAGGGACCTCCAGGGACATCTCGTCCAACCCCTTTGCAAAATGCAGGAAATTCACAAATACCACCCCCCCACACACCCCCAGTGCCCCTGTCCCATGCCCAGAAGATGACAAAAAACCTCCAGGATCCCTGACCAAACTGGCCTGGAGAACAATTGCTTCCTGACCCCAAAGTGGCAACCAGCAGAGGTCATTTCGGGGGGGATCGCGGGGGATCGCAGTTCCCCCGGGTGAGGTACGGGGGCGGGGCACATGACGAAGCCCCGCCCCCTGCTTCCGGATGCCATTCAGCCAGGAGGAGGCAGGAGAAGAGGGAGGGTAAGTTGCTTCCTCCCTGCCTCTCCCCACCCCTGCCTGCCTGGGGCCAGGGAGGGCCTTCGCGGGGCTTCCTTGCACTCCCGCTGGTCTTGCAGGTCCACCGCCGGGCCCCTCATGGGGTTTGGCAGTGGAGCTGCAAGGCCGGCGGTGGCGGCCGGGACCGTTGGGGGCGGGGCGTGTGGCCTTATGACACACTTCCGGTGATGTCAGGGGGTGTGGCCTTATGACACACTTCCGGTGACGTCAGTGGGTGTGGCATATGCTAATGAGTTATGCTAATGAGTTCCCCTAGCTCTTTTTCTACGAAACGACCCCTGGCGACCAGCATTTCCCTGGGCGTGTAAGAAAGGGCCACGAGAACTATGCACTGATGCAACCCTTCCTGCCCTCTTTTCTCATGATCTGCCTAAGTTCACACAATCAGCATGGCTGTCAGATGGCCATCTGGCCTCTGCTTGAAAACCTCCAAGGAGGGAGAGCCCGCCACCTCCCCAGGAAGCCTGTTCCACTGAGGAACCGCTTTGTCAGGAAGTCCCTGTCCTTCCCAGGGCACCCCTACCCCCCCCCCACCCCCGCTTCATCCCCTGCCAGTGACCAGGGGAGACCTAGCAACCTGAGACAGACTGCTTGGCAAACAGGAAGAGAGTTGCTTCTTTCCCCCCCTTTTAGACCCTGGAGATAAGATAGAATTTCTCCTTAAGTCTATATGCTAAGCTGGGCTAATATGTTTGTTGAGTTTCCCTTCCTAATGTTATTGTTTTTTTCCCCCTCCACCTTAGGATTACTTGAACTGGAAGTCCCCTGAACGCCGCTGCCATGTTACCAGGATGCTGGATGACAGCGAAGTCACAGAGGGGTCTCAGGGCCTGGACCTCCCGAAAACCTACAGCACGAAAACAGGCGCCCTCGTTCTGTATTCAGAAGACCTCGCCAAACGTTCTAGGAAGCTGAGCAAGTCCCAGCGCAGATTTAGAAGCGGAAGTCGGACACTGCACGTAGAGCTTCACACCCTTCGGGATCTGGTGCGAGCCATCTTGGCCTATGGAGGCAAGCAGGTAAAGCGGATACAGCCGATTCGTATCGAAGGATAAATCATTGACTCGTTCCTAGTCACAGGTTTTCTTTTCAAAGTTGTTCAGTGATGCTCGTATCATCACCAACCCACCTTTATATCTAACCAAGTGAAGAGCACCTTTAGGTAGGGTTGCCAACCTCCAGGTGGTACCTGGAGATTGTTGGGAAAATAGGCAAAAATACTTAAATACTCAGAGTTTCCAATGGATCTTTGCTTCCCTGGAGAGGAGACACTTCTTTTTATGAAAAAGCCTTATTTCTAAGGGAAGCGTTCACATGGAAAGCTACAAAACAAAAGAGATATCTAGAGCTACATTTTTACATGCTTACAGCACAGAACACATGGTCACACAACAATGGAGAATCTCCTTCTTTTTGACCCCCAAGAAGGAAGTCACCTGAACACAGTAACCAATGATTGCTAGTAAACAGACTTAGATTTTCCCGGGCTATCTTCCCATTGGCTCTGAGCCAAGTTTCCCTTCCAGGTCAGTCTAAACAATAGCACAGAAGGTGGAACAGATTAACCCTATAATGACTGGAATCTAGACCTTGCAAGTCACACATTTCCAACAGAGATGTCCCACTATTACAGCTGATGTCCCGGCAACCAAGATCAGTCCCCCTGGAGCAAATGGCTGTTTTGGAGGGTGAACTCTATGGCATTGTACCCCGCTGAGGTCCCTCCCCGCCCCAAACCCTGCCCTTCCCAAGCTCTACCTCCAAAATCTCCAGGCATTCCAACACAGAGCTGGCAACCTTACATTTAGGTAGGGTAGCCAGGCCCTAGCTGTGATCTGGTGGGGGGCTCCCTTGCCTGGGCCGGGATTTTCTGTTGTGCATGCTTTGTGCACACGGCGCAATGATGTCACGTGGGAGTGACATCATCACATCACCACCTTTGGGGGTGACGCTCTAGTTTTTGAGCAAAACTCTATGTTTTGGCTTCAAAACCATAGCGTTTGCCCAAAAACTAGAGCCAGTTTGGTGTAGTGGTTAAGTGCGTGGACTCTAATCTGGGAGAACCGGGTTTGATTCTCCATTCCTCCACTTGCACCTGGCTGGATGACCTTGGGCAAGCCGTAGTTCTGATAAGAGCTGTCCTTGAAAAAGAGCTGTTTCTGTCAAGAGCTCTCTCAGCCCCACCGACCTCACAGGGTGTCTGTTGTGGGGAGGGGAAGGGAAAGGAGATTGTAAGCCACTCTGAGACACCTTTGGGTAGTGAAGGGCAGGGTATAAATCCAATTTCTTCTCAGAGCATCACCCCCAATGTCAGTGATGTGATGACATCAGTTCCAGGTGACGTCACTGCATTGGGAATGTCGTCCAGCGACGTCCCTCTTCAGAGGTGGGGCTTATAAAACAAGCCGCAAGAATCGGGGGAACCCCCACCCGGACAAGGGGTCTTTCAACCCTACTTCTAGGATACAAATGTGGACAAATGGGATGTAACAATTATATCATTTTTAACTACCCCCAAAGAATCCTGTGAATTGTGGTTAGGCAAAATTATATTTTTTATTTATTTGCTATTTTATTATTAAAAATTTTACCCCGCCCTCCTCGCGAACGGGAAATATTGCGAGACTTCTTGGCTAAAGATACCGAGCACCTTTGCGTAGAACTTGGGTTCTCAGGAAAACCAAGCATGTCTCTGTAGCGGGAAGAAACCCATTTAAAAGAAATGCCCCTCAGCCCCGTCTAACTGAGAAGTCAAACGACTGAGAAATATTGTTACGTGCTTAAAATTGCTGCTGTGAGAATCATTGAGTCTATATGAAGAGACTGTACCAATCACAAGCGTCTACAGAGAAATTCTATGTCACAGACCCTGGGAAGAGAACCCGTTAATAAATACCGGCTGACCCAACAAGACGTCGGTGCCGCATGACAGAAGACAGAACACACCTTTAAAACAGCTCTCTGTGATACGAGCAACCTCCGTGTATCCAAGCGTGACATCCATCAAAGATTAAAGGCGCAGGAAGAAGGGCACCGCTGTGACCAAGCACGTGAAATCATGCGCCGACTGCCACAGACAATTAGAATCCAGCAGAGATGTTCTCAGGCACTTGCAAATCACGTTGTCCACTGAAGGAGTCGGCAAGAAACGAAGCTGGGATTAACCCATCACGGTGTCCTATCAGGCACGATGCTGTGTTGCTGATTTTTTGGGTTTTTTAAAAATTTAATTTCACTTTTGAAACCACCAAACAAAACATAAGAAGCCTTTAAACTGCTTTATTTATAAAATACTAGGCCCCAGTTCCACTGTGTGTAATGCCTGAAGATGTCTGTGACAATTTATGTGGGCTTCAGTCAAGAGGAACCTTATTTATTTATTTATTTATTTGACTTCTATACCGCTCCTTCCCGCAGGCTCGGAGTGGTTTACATTTGATTAATTACATCCTATCTAGAGCCACAATTCACGGGGGGAGGGTGAATGCCTACCAGCACCCAGACAGCAGGGCTCTTTTCATGGTGGGCTCTTCACCTCCTGGCGACTGGCGTCTTGGTGCAGGTCTTGTTCACAGCGACTCCTTCTGGCGGGGTCTTTATGGTGCGCGGCTGTGCAACGGTTGCAGCTCCGGCACACGTCCAATTGGCTCCGCCGTGGTGCGTCGTTGCGTCACCACGCCTCCCAGTCCAATCCTCGCCGGATTCTGCCGCTGCTCGATGAGGAAACATAAAAGCCAGGGTGTGGGGGGACTCAGCAGGGGACAGAGGAGGTGGGGGCAGAAACCACAATTTTCGTCTTGTTTGGGCATGTATGTGCGTTAAGTGCCATCAAGTTGTTTCTGATTTATGGTAACCCTATGAATTAATGCCCTCCAAAACATCCTATCATTAACAGCCTTGCTCTGGTCTTTCAGACTGAGGGCCCTTGTGGCTTTCTTCGTTGAGTCAGTCCATCTCATATTGGGTCTTCCTCTTTTCCTGCTGCCTTCAACTTTTCCTAGCATGATTGTCTTTTCCAGTGAATGTTGTCTTCTCAGGATGTGACCAAAGTTACATAGCATTGCCAGGTCCCCACCTGACACTGGTGGGAGATGGGGGGGGGGTAGGGTTGATACATCCAGGTTGGGAAATTCCTGGAGATTTGGGGATGGAGCCTGGGGAGGACAGGGACCTCCAAAGCATCCATTTTCCCCGATCTCTGTAGCCTGGAGATGAGCTGTAATTCCAAACAATGCTCCTTCTCAGCTGTGGAGTCTTGTGAGCAAAAATCCCACTTTGTGAGCTCCTGGCATTAAAGTTGTGAGCGAGCAATTTGTCTGCTGCATAAATTAGTTTGCTCTGGGACCCTCCTTCCTGAGCGAAGATAAAAATGCGTGAGCTGGGGGCTAAAAAACTGTGAGCTAGCTCACACTAACTCAGCTTAGAGGGAACACTGATTCCAAGATATCCCCGGGTCCCACCTGGAGGCTGGCATCCCTACGAAAGTACAATGGCCTCAGTTTGCCTCGTACCAGCACTGATGTAGCTAGAAACATACAGAAGGGTTAGTGTGGGGGTTATAATAACCATTGTGTGCTGTCAGGTTTCATCCCACCCTTGATGACCCCATAGGGTTTTCAAGGCAAGAGCTCAGCAGAGGTGGTTTCCCATTGCCTGCCTCTGCATACTGACCCTTGTGTTCCTTGGTGGTCCCCCATCCAAGTACTAGCCATGGCCAGCCCTGCTTAGCTTCCAAGCCATGATGAGATTAGGTTTAGCTGGGATATCAGACTGCTGCAAGGATTCTTCCGGTTTCTTCTAACCTGGGATGGGTTACCAAGCTAGTCCAATAATTTGACCAACTCTTATTCTGAACTGTCCCCACAGACGTCATTATTCACCCAGTGAGTTTGCAGTGTTCATAAGAGGTGTCCTACTGGATCAGACCAGCGACCCATCTAGTCCAGAGTCTTGTTTCACAAAGTCACCAACCAGTTGCCCTGGAGGTCCAACAAAGAGAGCTTGGAGGCCGAGGACATAAAAGCTGAAACTGCTGCCTAGCACTGGTATTACTGCCACTGACAGTGGAGGTTCTCTTTACACACCATGACTAGGAGTCATTGACACACCACTCCTCCATGAACCGGTCTAACCTCATCTGCACTCGTCCACCACTGGGATATTTCTCAAGTGAACTCCAGAGGGCAGCCATGTTGGTCTACAGCTGAACAGCTAGATTCAAGTCCAGTAGCACGTTAGAGACCAACAAGGTTTTTTGGAGGTATGAGTTTTCAAGAGTCATACCCCCAAACTCGTCAGTCTCTAAGATGCTACTGGACTCAGATCCAGCTGCTCTCAAGTTAATGACATGTTGAGTGAAGTCCTTCCCTCTGTCTGTCCTGAAGCTATTGCCCATCAAATTCGTTGGCTTACCCTAGTTCTAATAGTTTGGGGAAATGAGAAGAACTCTTTCTACCCACTTCCTCCATCCATGCATAGTTCTATAAACCTCTGTTGTCCACATCTGTCATCTCAGGGGTAGCTATTTGACCCACACACTCCCTGGTAGCTTACATAAAAGTTTAGTTTTGTTCTTGTTTATATAGGGGTAGCTATTTGACCCACACACTGCCTGGTCAAACCCATAACTCACTACTCAGAAGAGCCAGTTTGGTGTCATGGAGAGCCAGTTTGGTGTAGTGGTTAAGTGCATGGACTCTGGTCTGGGAGAAGCAGGTCTGAGTCCCCACTCCACCACATGCAGCTGCTGGAGTGACCTTGGGACAATCATGAGTTGTTTCAGAGCTGTTCTCTCAAGAGCAGTCCTCCAAAAGAGCTCTCTCAGCCCCACCTACCTCACAGGGTGTCTGTTGTGGGGAGGGGAAGGGAAAGGAGATTGTAAGCCGCTCTGCTCCTTCGGGTAGTGAAGGGCGGGGTACAAATCCAATCTCTTCTTCTTCTCTCTCTTCTACTCAGGGTGGGGGCCCCAGACCCAACCTGTATACTCTGTAATTGTGTGAACTGGTAGAACACAGTGCCAGGGTCTCCTTCACAGAAAGCCAAGCCAACACTTATCATGGTTATTGAATACTAGCTAGTGAAATAAAAATACCGAAACGGGGAATGCTTACACAAATACCCTTGAGCCAAAGTGTGTAAATTGGAACCTGGGAAGAGAGTGATTAGAGAGAGTTAACTGGCTCTGGTAGGACAGAAAATCGACATGTCTCAGCATGATTTTTATTACTCAGTGCACTTCCAATGGTTTTCATAACAAGGCCCCAGAACATGTTAATAACACAATTCAACAGCACTCCGCTCAGCTAGAAACCAAGTCCAATTTAGATCCTGTCACTTTGCCTAAATTTCAAGGCCTACTTCAGTTGGGAAGTGGGGGGGAGGGGGACTCTCTCAGCCTCCGTGAGTCTTTAATGAGGTGCCCTCAACCAAAGACTTCATCGAACATCATTCTCCCTTGCTGGATCTAATCTAAAATTATGTATTTATTTCAGTTTCGATTTCACTGTACCTTTTGCATGACACAGGAGGACTATTTTGGTATGCACCCATAATCAACAAAACGGAAATGCAAAAAAAGTCACGAACTTAAACCAATGGCTGTTATTTTAAATGTCTGCTCTCTGACAATGGATTCTGATGAGGCCATTTTAAGATTTTTGTACATTTAATATAAGTATCTTATTACAGCTTAGGTGTTTCTATTCCAGTAAAAGGCAGATTGTTTAGGGATTATTTAGTATTTCCCCTTTTTACCTATTCTCATCTGATTCCTAATAGTGGGATGGTTCCTATAATGGGAGGGTCTTTCCACTCCTCCACAACATCACCTCAGTTTCTGGAGCACACAGGGGGCTGGTGAAGAAGAGAAAGGTTTGCCTCTGCCACCACAACGTTTTCAAGGCAAGAGACATTCAGAGGTGGTTTTGCCATTGCGTAGTGACCCTGGACTTCCATGGTAGTCTCCCATCCAAATAGTAACGAGGGTTAACCCTGCTTTCCTTCTGAGATCTGATGAGATCTGGCTATCCAGGGCTATCCAGAGGAGGGATGGGCATGAACCGAACCATGAAGCAAAATTCATCACGAATTTTGTCCTGTTTGTGGTTCACGAACCTAAGTTTGTGACCGACCTACCATCATTAACTTCCATGAACTTTTAAAGCAGTTCATGGTGGTTCATGGAGGTTCACGGATAGAGCAGAAAGCAGGGGTTTAATCCCTGCTTTCTGTTCCCCATGAAAACTGCAAAAACAACTGAAAGGTGGGGAGAAGCCTGCTGTTTCAGGCTGTCTTGTGCAGTCCCTTTAAACTGAGCTCAGCTGTTCTTTGGACCTTCTTATGCACTCTCTTTAAATTTAAAGGGACTGCACAAGACAGCTCAAAACAGCTGAGTGGCAGGGAGCGGGTTGTTTTTCGGGCTTTCTGCAAACCTCATTTAAAGGGGATGAAGCACGAACCGACACAACCCCCTTTTCCCAGTTTGTGCCCATCCCTAATCCAGAGCAGAGCACACAATGGCCTAATTTTCACAAATGTCATGTGAGGTGGTGTGGTAGATGTGTTCAGACACTTCCCTCTTCAGACTACCAGTAGGAGCTCACTTGACTAGACTCTTCCATACGAACAATTCCCTGCTCCTAAAAAATTAGATGTAATGATTTTTTTAAAATGGAGGTACATTGTATGGTATGAGTCCCACATGCTCTATGTGGGACTCATTAAAGTCCAGGCACAGATTTACCATCCATGTTTGTGAGTTCTAGGCCAACGATAAGGTTCTTTTTCATGTCTGGCAGACTTGGGTCACATCTTTGTGCATATATGGAAAGACAAATATCGGGAGCAATGTGTCTCAGTTCCTCTCAGAAAAACCAAAAAGGCTGCATTTCAGGTCAAAGAACTGCCACAGATATTGGGAGCAATTCTCCCCAACTCCCCAATGAAAAACCAAAAAGTCCACCTTTCAAGGCAAAGATCTGCCACAACATTGGCCTCAATTTGTTTCAAAGTCTGGTGAATTCTGAGCATGCCCATTTGAAGGAAACCTGAAATGTTCCAGTACAAGGAAAATATATAAATTGATGTCTTGTTCTAAGGCTGACAGGGAGTGGGCGTTTGAAAGGAATTTTACTTGGCTGTATCACACAGGTGCATTATTTTCTGTCCCACACTGGGCCCTGATTCTGCTGTAGCTTTGGGTGTAATTCAGCAGATTAAGGGGAAAGATGAATTTTCCTCTCTGAGGGGAGGCAGATATTGACAGCTGTTATCTAGGGTTGCCAGCTCCACCTTGGGACATTCCTGAGATCAGGGGGTGGTGGTGGAGGGGGGGGTGGAGCCTGGGGAGGCCAGGGCCTTCCGCAGGGTAAAATGCCATAGAGCACACCCTCCAAAGCAGCCTTTTTCTCCAAGGGAACTGATTTCTATAGTCTAAAGTTACCAATTCCAGGCTGGGAAAACCTGGACGATTAGGGGTGGAGCCTGGAGAGAGTATGGTTTGGGGAGAGAAGGGACTTCAGTGGGGTACCATGCCACAGAGTCCACCCTCCAAAGCAGCCATTTTCCCCAGGGAAACTGACCTCTCTAATTGGGAGATCACTTGTAATTCTGGGAGATCTTCAAGTCCCATCTGGAGCTTGGCAGCCTTATGTAGAGATTCTATTGGCTGGTGTCTAAGACACATGCACCTCTTGCAGGGGTTGTGTTGCCAGATCCAGGCTGGGAAACTCCTGGAGATTTGAGGGTGGAGTAGTAGGGTCACAATGCCATGGAGTCCACCCTCTAAAGCATCCATTTTCTCCAGGAGAACTGATCTCTGTAGTCTGGAGGTATAATTCCAGGGGATCCTCAGCTCCCACCTGGAGGTTGGCATCCCTGTCTGCCAGCCCCTTATGGATACCTGGAAGCTTCATGGTGAAGCCCCTAAGCAGTTAACTATATGGCCAGGGTACTTTGACTGTTGGGTTGCCAACTGGCCTCTTTCCACTAACATAACATCAGTGTTGCCAGATGGTATTCCCCCTCCCCACTAAGGGCAATGGGAGAGAGGCTGTTTTTTAACTGTTTAGTGCCTTTTGAGACAAAAGAATCTGTCTTGGTGTGCTTTTAACGTCTTTTCACCACTAGGCTCACAAGCCAGTTTTAACTTTCATCATCTGGGTAGACTTTCTTGTGTCCCAAAAGCAGCTTCTCTAAACACTGCAGCTGACCGTGATGTTTTTTCTGTTTCCCTTTATCTGCCTGAGGGGTGAGTGTGGGAAGAGAGAGATAAAAAGAATTGTCCACCTTAGATGAATTAGTATTTTCTGACCTTTTCCACAGTCCAAACCTCCCCATCAGTGTTCTTAAATCATCGAAGTTTGTCAAAATTTCCGCACAACTTTTGGCTGCCCCTGGAGTAGCTCCGCTCTGCTCCTTGACCTCCTGACTCTGCCCTTGGAGCGTTCATCTCTGTCCTTGAGTGCCTGGACTCTGCTAGAGGCGAAAACTCCAGCTTGGCATTGTAAGCTGGTTTGAAATATTGACTGTTTGTACCTATCTGCTTTACGACTACCACAATATGTTTCCAATTTATCTTGTATTTGTTTTTTTTACGATTCTGGATAGATCTTGCTGTCCCCTATATGCAGGGGTCATTTCGTAGAAAAAGAGCTAGGGGGACTCATTAGCATAACTCATTAGCATATGCCACACCCCCTGACATCACCAGAAGTGTGTCCTCCCCACAGCCGGCGGCGACCTCCAGCGGGCACCAGCAGGGAGCTCCAGGCCCCGCCCTCC
>NW_015168073.1:330874-356721 GCF_001447785.1 Gekko japonicus
ACTGCTCGTGAGAGAACAGCTCCAAGAGAACTTGTGACTGACCCAAGGTCACCCAGCAGCTGCATATGGAGGAGTGGGGAATCAAACCCGGTTCTCCCAGATTAGAGTCTGCACTCCTAACCACTACACCAAACTGGCTGATAACCATGACTCTACCCTTACCCCATTGAACTCTACCTCTTGACCTCAGTGGTTCTGCCCCAGCTGGGTGGGCGTTGGGCCAGGGTATACCCTTGGACGGGACCCCTTGCCAGATTTGTGTCTTCCAGGAGTGAGCAGCCCAGTTCAGCAGCCTGGTGATGCTAGCCAATGCTCCCTCTAAGCTGTGGAGTCTTGTGAGCAAAAATTCTACTTTGTGAGCTGCTGGTATTAAAGTTGTGAGTGTACAATCTGGCTGCTGTATAAATTAGTTTGTTCTGGAGCCATCCTTCCTGAGCTATGACAAAAATGTGTGAGTTGGAGACTAAAACACTGTGAGCTAGCTCACACTAACTCAGTTTAGAGGGAACACTGGATCATACTACTCTCTTTAAAAGGTAAAGGTTCCTCCGTTTCAAAGCCGAAGAGCCAGCGCTGTCCGAAGACGTTTCCGTGGTCATGTGGCCGGCATGACTAAACACCAAGGCGCACGGAACGCTATTACCTTCCCACCAAAGTGGTCCCTATTTATCTACTTGCAATTTCTTGCTTTCGAACTGCTAGGTTGGCAGGAGCTGGAACTAGAAATGGGAGCTCACTCCATCATGCGGCAACCCGGGTCTTGAACTGCTGAACTACTGAACTTCCACAGCCTGCAGTTCAGCGTCTTAACCACTTGAGCCACTGCAGCTCCTACTCTCTTTACCCGCTTTTAAATATGCAGCTTCTGCAAATGTTAGCATATTTTAATGTTTGTGTGTGTGGTGTGTGTGGTGTGTGTGTGTGTGTGAGAGAGAGAGAGAGAGAGAGAGAGAGAGAGAGAACTCCCCCCCCATAGATACAGTTGTCACAGTGTCATATAAAACCAACGAAGCATTAAGTCTCTTCTGTCAACTGTGCATACCATTACCTAGATAATTAGGTACATATAATCTTTGTTTCCCTCACTGTAGTGTAGCAATCACACAAGTCTGATGGTGCTGGAGATCAAGTGGTGACAGTTTTTGTTTGTTTGTTTTTGTGCACCGGGGTAGAAGGCATTTTGTCTGTAGGGACAGTTTCTATGCAATACCTGTTCTGAACGAAACTCCGTTGGCAGTTAAAGTTTCCAAACGCACACTAAACCCAAAGTGGAGCATCAAAAAGGCTGAGATGAAAACCAGCCTAACTGGAGCGGTTCTCAGAATACTTTTAGAAGTTCATTCGGGATCTGGTTTAAGTTTTTGTGCAACCAGGGCCAGCTGAAGCCTTGTTCCAACGTGAGTTCACACACACACACACACCCCGTCATGTTTAACAGTATTAAAAGCAGCATGTATATGTGTGTATATTATATCATACACAAATATTTGATTGATCCTTCGCCTTATTACAAACGTTGCAGATATTTAAAAAAAATTTGTAAAACTGCTCCAGAGATTTGGGGGAGAAGGTGATGGCACAGTTGCTTACCAATAGGCACCATCAAGAGCCAGATTTTTCTTAGTGCAGGTGGAACCACTCTGAAAATGTGCAGAACTAGTTTTTTGCTGCAGTCACTAAATAATCCACTTTCAGTCCACTTTCCAACTGGATTTTGCCATTTCAAACAAATCCAGTTGGAAAGTCCACTGAAAGTGGATTTAAAGTAGATTATTTAGTGTGTGTGACCGCAGCGTTTCAGAGCTTGCTCCCAGGCAAAAAGGCAGGAATGGGTTGGATCCAGCAGAAAAGTTGTGGAAGGGATTGGGGGGAGCATACCTTTCCTTGCCTCATCTCAGAATCGGGGAGGGCCCTCATGAACAAAACATGCTATATTACAAGGCTTTTAAAATGTATTTAATTCATTTATACCCCACCTTACTCCCCAGTAGAGACTCAAAGCAGCTTATATCGTTCTCCTTTCCTCCATTTTATCCTCACAACAACCCTGCGAGGTAGGTGACGCTGAAAGTACGTGATTGGCCCAAGGTCACCCAACGAGCTTCCAGGACAGAGCAGAGATTTGAACCTGGGTTTCCTAGATCCCAGCCTGATAACTGCTACACAACACTGCTGCAGTGAGGAGGAAACACTTGTCAAAAAATCACTGCTGATTTCACGCACTTCCTCCTCCTCATTAGCTTTTACAATCAGTGTTCCTTCTAAGCTGAGTTACTGTGAGCTAGCTCACAGTTTTTTAGCCTCCGGCTCACACATTTTTGTCTTAGCTCAGGAAGGATGGCTCCAGAACAAACTAATTTATGCAGCAGCCAAATTGCTCGCTCACAGCTTTAATGCCAGTAGCTCACAAAGTAGAGTTTTTGCTCACAAGACTCCACAGTTTAGAGGGAGTGTTGCTTACAATACTTTCGTCCGTGAAGGTCCTCCAACCCTCAGAGAGGATTTTTGGGATAAGCCAAGGCTGCTGGGGGAAGATGTAGTCAAGGAAACATCCACCCATCTGCCATCTTCTTTGCTTGATCAAGCCCAATATATTTGCATTGGTTGTGTGATGAGATTTCAGAACATCTCACTCCTCTTAAAATGTTCTGTCTGCCTTTACCCTTACCTTCAGAACTGCTCAAAGGAGTCTGGGAAGTTTTTTAGAATTCATTGTGACCCCGAAAATGTCGATCTCTTTGGATTCACCAAAATGTAGTTTCGTCTCCACATCTGTTGGTTAACAATGCCTACAAACATGGTCTGGGGAGAACCGATCAGGATCTCTCAGAAATGCATCTTGCTGTATCTGTAGGCACGGAAAGATCGGAAGGCAGGGGCCTGGCAGCCGTACCTCCACTTCCAAAGTGATCCACCTACCCAGCCCGACAGACAAATGAGACCGGGTTATTCAGCCAAGAGGTACCTCCTCAAGCTCCTCAAATTCGCTCAGATCTGGGATCGAAGCATTTTACAAAAACTTCAACGTGCAGGTCAGTGTTCGTAGTGATTCGGCCAAGGCTAGTGCGGATATTTCTAAAAGTTAGCACTGTGAGACCTATGGAAGAAAATCACTGTAAATATTTACTGGTGGGGTTGTTCGTTAGCTGTTCTTAACTAGGTTTACCAGGTTGCCTCCTGCATTGCTTCCCATGTCGGGCAGCCTCCTCCCCTCATGGATTCCCCCCAGCTCTTGTCCACTCTTGCACCCGGAGAAGGGGAGGGATGACATTGCAGACACAGTGACATCTCTTCAGTTGTCACATCCACAACACTCTGGGAATTTCCCCGTGGTCTTTACCATAGAGATTGAGGTAATTTCTAGAGCCAGGAGTCTCCAACCTTTTTTGAGCCAGCAGGCGCCTTTGGAATTCAGACACAGTGTGGTGGACTGAGCCACAAAATGGCTGCTGCAGGAGGCGGAGCCAGTCACAAAATGGCTGCCTTGGCTCTTACCTTTAGCCACACAGTGAAGATCTTTGTGTGGTACAGCTGCTGGCAAAGCAATATTTTGAATATCTGCACAGCCAATCAAATTTCCCGTGACCAATCAGAAACTTGCTGGACTACAGCTTCATCCAGGCCCTGCCCACATTCTGGGAAGGTTGGTGGGTGCCATGGTGCCCACAGGTGCCTAGAACCCCTGTCCTAAAGACCCCCCTTCCCCGTGGTGCACCTCCCCAAAGCTCTAGGGATCATTAGGCACAGGCCTGGCTAATGTGTTCTTGACTGATGAGGGAGAAGACACTTGCAGAAAACATGTTAAAATGTTTTCAACATAACTAATGATACATTGGCACAAGATGATTTCCGCTGTTTTCAAGATAACTAGATCAGAACTCAAATGGCCATTTTTCTGGGGTTAGCTGACACCCCTGTTTTCCAACATGCCGTGGCCAGTTGATATTTCTCTTTTTTTAATTATGACATTTGTATGGCGTATTGTAGCTTACAATTGTAGCTTACAATACCCCCCTATTCTTGCTATAGCCTCTTGTACTTTGTTTTTAAATCTACTTGGGAGTATTCTTTCTTAGGTTCTCTGTACATATGCCATATACATTCCAGGATGTATCAAGGATTCTTTTGTGCTTGAAGAAAATGCACCGTACCACAGAAGGAAACAAGATCTGTCAGCCGTTCCTCCAAAATATAAGCGCCTGCCCGTTTTCTGTTCGCCTGGCTCGTATCTGTGGGATCAGATGGCGAAGGCGAATCCAGGTACGGTATGAAATGAATACATTTTAACGTGACATGCAATTTATGATTTGGTTTCAGGGTCTGCACAGGGGATGAGCATTCTTAGAATGGGGGTCCCCTAGGGTTGCCAACTCCAGGTCGGGAAATTCGTTGAGATTTTAGGGTGGAGCCTTGGGAAGGGGCGGGACCTCAGTGGGGTGCAACACCATGGAGTCCACCTTCCAAAGCAACCATTTTCTCCAGGGGAACTGATCCCTGTAGTCTGGAGATCAATTGTAATTCCAGGAGATCTCCAGGTCCCACCAAGGAGGTTGGCCATGGTTGGGACACAAAAGTGGGCTTTGACTCTCTCAGAAGCAAGTTGTAAGTCTTGGAGGGAAGAGGTGGAAGAAGATGAGCCTAGAGAGGCGTAGCTGGGAGACTCAATGACACATTTCGGTTTGCCTTTGCATAATGCCTTTCGTTGTCATTTCTCACAACTTGTTGCTCTGTCGTGCCGTACGGTAAGAAGGGCTAAAAAAGAAAGAAAAAAACATTAAAGTTGTTCAGAGTTAGTTGATCTGAGATCCCTGTGTTTATGTCTAGGAAAGGGGATGTATAAGATTGCCAGCTCCGGGTTGGGAAATACCTGGAGATTTTGGAGATGGAGTCTCAGGAGGGCGGAGTTTGCAGCCTGATGCCATAGAGTCCACCTTCCAAAGCGGCCATTTTCTCCAGGTGAACTGATCTCTGTTGCCTGGAGATCAGTTGTGATAGCGGGGGATCTCCAGCCGCCACCTGGAGATTGGCAACCCTAGGAATGGACAATGGAGTGAGTTTGTAAATAGGCTTAATAGCTCTGGGTTGGGAAATTTCCTGGGGATTTGGGGGCAGAGTCTGGGTTGTTATGGGCAACAGAATGTCACCAGATGACTGGCAGAGAGGGAGATGGACAAATCAGATCCTTACTGCGCAGTGTGTGTCTTCTGCCAATGCTTTTACTGCTCCTTTGTTCTGTGCTGGAGAATTTTACACTTGTTTACAGCCCCTGCTAAGTAGGAACCATGTGAATTTTCTGCTTTTATGTTTACAGAACCATTGAACTTCTCTTGTACAATCTCAGTGCACGTGTGAATGCTGTTAATGCAGGAAAGAAAATGTTAAAAGAGCCCATTTTAAACTGAATGCATATTCCAGCCTTTGGTTAGACGCACACATTTCCAAAAAAGGGAAGATGCGCTGAAATGTCACTTCTGGAAACTGCCGAAGTGTCCTGAGGTTTCCCTTGGCAAAGGCCTCTTTTATGTATTATGTGACCGCCTCTTTTTGTGTTGTGCTGCTTCTGTCGTAGACATTTCTCTCAACTTGCCATAATTTTTTGCATTGAGGACTGAGGCTATTGGGATATTTGATTAATATAGCAGAGTTTTGCCCAGTCGTACAAGCATGATAATAAGCGCAGTAATTAAATCTCCCAAAAAGTATATTGCAAAAAGAAGGTAAACTTACATTTATTTAAGTAGAGCTAGTTCACATTCAGGTTGCTGTCAAAAGAAGAGAGAGAAGAGAGGAAGAGATTGGATTTCTACCCCGCCCTCCACTACCCAAAGGAGTCTCAGAGTGGCTTGCAATCTCCTTTCCCCTCCCCTCCCCACAACAGACACCCTGTGAGGTAGGTGGGGCTGAGAGAACTCTTTCGAGAACTGCTCGTGAGAGAACAGCTCTGAGAGAACTTGTGACTGACCCAAGGTCACACCAGCAGCTGCATGTGGAGGAGTGGGGAATCAAACCCGGTTCTCCCAGATTAGAGTCTGCGCTCCTAACCACTACACCAAACTGGCTCTAATCTAAAAGAAGCCTAAACTAAAGAGTACTTTTTCTATCACAAATGGCCAGCTTGTCCGGCATTATGTGTCTGGGAATATGAGGGTGCTGTATCTACGGGAGAGACCTGCAGAGACATGTGTCTCCATGGAAGGCCATGTGAAGGGAGGGAGAGGACAGAGTGAGAGAGAAAGGAAGGGTCAAAGGGCAGCTCCCAGGTTAAGAGAAAGCAAGGCATCCCATTCAAGGAGATAAACACCCAAGCACACTGAGAGAGATGTAGCACCCCCCAAAGTCCAGGCACGCGGAGTCGCTCACTCCGACAGAGGCAACATTGCTGTCATATCAGTCCAGTGCTTCCTGAAGTTTCTTTGTCGCTGCTTCCCAGAGGTCATTTCAGGGGGGATCGCAGGGGATCACAATCCCCCCGGGTGAGGTATGGGGGCGGGGCACATGACGAAGCCCCGCCCCTTGCTTCCGGCCGCCCCGCTTCCGGCCCTCATTCAGCCAGGAGGAGGCAGGAGAAGAGGGAGGGTAAGTTGCTTCCTCCCTGCCTCTCCCCACCCCTGCCTGCCTGGGGCCAGGGAGGGCCCCCGCGGGGCTTCCTTGCACTCCCGCCGGCCTTGCAGGTCCACCGCCGGGCCCCTCATGGGACCCGGCAGTGGAGCTGCAAGGCCGACGGCAGCGGCCGGGACCGTTGGGGGCGGGGTGTGTGGCCTTATGACACACTTCCGGTGATGTCAGGGGGTGTGGCATATGCTAATGAGTTATGCTAATGAGTTCCCCTAGCTCTTTTTCTACGAAACGACCCCTGCTGGTTCCGCACAGTGGCACAAAAATATACTCCTGCTGTGGCAGCAGCAGCAATGGAAGTGGGTGGCTATGGCATCCACACCCGCTGTGAGTGCTGCCCCCCACTTCCACCACCCCTCATCCTCCACGGTCCCCCTTTCTGTCCACTGCATCCTTGTGGAAGTCCTGACACCTCGATAGCTGTGCTGTCCCCCTATGATCTGGCCACCCACTTTCCGATACTGCCACAGTCTCCTCTCCTACAGGCCTCGGTCTTTCGTCATACATGAAATCTGCGGACGAACCCTGGTTGATGGAAGGCTACAAGAGAGGAAAACATGCCAGAAGGAAACCTCAGATTCCTTTCAGGATTTCCATAAGAAAGCTGAGTTTTCACCTCCAGAAGAGCACCTGGAGACAGAAGACCAAATACGGAGGCACTGCAGAGGTATGACCGTTTTTTATGTTTCCTGGCAACCCTACCCATCTCAATAGCATGCAGGTCTGTGCTCTAGGAGAGGTTCCAAGTAGAATAAAGATAGTATAGGATAACATTCATTTCCATAAATCCAGGTAGGTAGCCGTGTTGGTCTGAAGCCACAGAACAAAATTCAAGCAAGAGTCCAGGGGCACCTTTTTGGTCCTTGCATCTGTTAAACATCTTCATTATTTTGTATGCTAATTGCTGCTCACCCTCTACCTATGTGTATGGACTGGTAACTTCCATTTCAATGTAGAAGAAGAAGAGATTGGATTTGTACCCCGCCCTTCAGTACCTGAAAGAGTCTCAGAGCGGCTTATAATCCCTTTCCATTCCCCTCCCCACAACAGACACCCTGTGTGAGGTAGGTGGGGCTGAGAGACCTCTCCCGAGAACTGCCCTTGAGAGAACAACTTTGAGAGAACTTGTGACTGACCCAAGGTCACCCCAGCAGCTGCATGTTGAGGAGTGGGGTATCAAACCCGGTTCTCCCACATAAGAGTCCGCGCTCCTAACCACTACCAAACTGGCTTCTCTGAAGAAGTGAGCGTGCACATGAAAGCTTATACCTTGAATAAAACTCTGTTGGTCTTAAAGGTTCCACTGGACTCAAACTTTGTTCTGTTAATGGTCACAGGTTGACTTACGCAATGTGAGCCAGGCATTGGCATATTCCTCTCCCCCGCCAGTAGCAACTTCAGTGTGAACTGCAACTAGTGTTCTTAAATTTGCGCATAGCATTTCACCCCCTTTTTTGTTCTAGATTGACAGCAGGGGTACAACATATACCTTGCTCTGTGCTGGATATCCATGCCAGGGCCATATATAATCTGGGCCAATATTGCCACAGGGTCAGGGTGGGGGGAAAAGCTGCACTCTCTGAAATCCCTTGTCTACACTAGTATTACAGGATACAGGAGCAGGGTGGCCCACTCCGGTTTGGGAGATTCCTGGAGATTTGGGGGGCGATGCCAGGGGATAGTGGGGTGTAGGGAGGGAGCTCAGTGGGGAATGTGATGCTGTAGAGTACGCCTTCCAGAGCTGCCATTTCTTCCATGGGAATCGATCTCTGTAGTCTGGAGATCAGTCGTAATGCTGGGAGAACTCCAGTCTCTGCCTGGAGGTTGGCAACCCTGTGTAACAGGAGTGGTGTCCTCTTGGGAACCTGGTCGCTGCAGATGGCTCTCCTCTTCAAGCAAAATATTGGTCCATATGCCTGATGGCGTCTCTTTCTTCTCACGTAATGGCTACAGCCCCACCTTTGCCAAGTGAAGGGCAGCCAGAATTTGGCATTTGAGCCTCTGTGCCTACTTTGTTGGCGGGGTGTGTGGGAAAGCCTTGCCAGCATTTTACAGTGGGCCCGTAAAGCAATTTGAGTCCCACACCCTTTGTTGCTGCTTTCTGGCAACCAAGAGGTGCCAGTAATTCTTGAATCAGCGGGGGTCTCTTTCCCCGCCATCTCCTGTTAGCATTTGAGCTTTGCACCCCCTGGTGAACTGGAACTGAATTGCTGGTGAGCACAACCAATTTGGCTTTTCACTTTGGTTTGTATAGTTTCCCTGGCAGCCCAAGGTGATGTCTGAGGCGGAAATCCAGCTGGCACCCCCTTCCCCTCGATAAATATATGGGGTTGGATCCAGGCTAAATTTTCCGTTAACGGAAGGCACTTCTGCTAGCAGACTGGAACTCTGTTGGCCCCTCGTCTCTTGCTGAGCTCCCTGAAATGTTTCTCCTGAGGGGACTGGCAGCCATTTTGGAGAGCTCATTAGGCTGTGGCGGGAGGGAGGAGGCCAGAAATTTGTATTCAATGGAAAATTGAGCCTGGATTACCGTATTTTTTTTTTGGGGGGGGGAGGATATATCTCCCAACTGACTCGTTCAAATAAGTTATCACTATGACAAATCCCATTTTAAATACCCCTGACTATTTAAGCTATAGAACAAAGTCTGAGTCCAGTGGCACCTTTAAAAACAACAAAGCTTAATTCTTATACCCAGAATTAAACTTTGTTGGTCTTCAAGGTGCCACTGGACTCAAACTTTGTTCTGCTGCTTCAGACCAACACAGCCGCCCACCCGAATCTATTTAAGCTATGGTAATTGCCGTTAACTAGGAACACTCCTAACCTTCCAAACCCAAAAGAGGACATTTTCATCAGTTTTTTTAAAAAAGAGTCCAAAAGAGGACAGACACCAAAAAAAATTGGACACGTCTGGTCTGGTACCCTAGTCTGGATCCAACTTTCTGATGCCAGCTGGGGGAAAAAAAGAATGTCCCATCCCTTTAAATAGAGGCTTAATGTGTGGGATGAAGTTTTTCAAGGCCCTGAGGTAAATGGCATCCCATTCAATCTCTGTTAGAGGGACAGGACCTTTCCCCCCCAGGTTGTCGGCAATCATGGTTAACAGAAATGGCTTTTTGGAAAAACACAAAAGGCTCTACATCTGACAATAGCACTACAGATAAGATTAGAATTTCAACAGCCAATCCACATACAAAAGAACCTCCTCAGGAAACAGGAAACCTCCTCAGGAAACAATCCATATACAAAAGAACCTCCTCAGGAAAGCTCCTCCATTAGCATATTCATAGCCTGGGGAACTCCTACAAGGTAATGACTCAGCCCTACCCCACCTTCTGGAGTAGATATAAATTACCTGCCTACCATTTTCTTCTCACCTTGACACAGAGAGTACTCTGTCTTTCTGTGTTATACCTCTGAGGATGCCAGTCACAGCTACTGGTGAAATGTCAGGTTCTACAATGCCAAGACCATGGCCACACAACCCGGAAAATCTACAGCAACTAGTACATCTCTTTGTTTGTAACAGCTGGTAGGCCTGCCCTTGACTGTACTTTCATAACACAGAGGACTTGGGACTTCCTGAATGTGCCAACCACCAAGACCATTGATAAATTCACACTGCATTGTGTAGGAAGTGGCTGTGTAAAAGAGGTAGGGTTGCCAGCTCTGGGTTGGGAAATACCTGGAGATTTTGGGGTACAGCCTGAGGAAGGCGGGATTTGGGGAGGGGAGGGACTTCTGCAGGCTATAATGCCATGGTGTCTACTTCCCAAAGCGGCCATTTTCTCCAGGGGAACTGATCTCTGTTGCCTGGACATCAGTTGTAATCAGGGCCGGCTCACCCGCTAGGCAAACTAGGCATTCGCCTAGAGCGCGGGCCGGCCCTGAGGGCGGCAAACCGGCTCCCCCCGCCAAAGCCTCCCAGCCCCCGCCAAAAGCCCTTGTATCTCCCTGAATGCTGCCGCCGCCGCCTCTTTCTCACCAAGTCCAGCAACATAATTGGTGGGCGCACGGGGGGGGGGCACCAGAAGGTGGTCTCGCCTAGAGTACAAAAAACCCTGGAGCAGGCCCTGGTTGTAATCCCAGGAGATCTCCAGCCTAAAACATTCACAAATACAGCTTTTGAACAACTTCTGTCCTGCCATCTTCCAGCATCCAAATGTGGGAGTTCACCAAAACCGGGGGCTCGCCGAAGAGGATCGAGGCCAAATTGAAACGGCAAACCAGTCTACTGATTGCCCTGCTTTGGAGAAGATCCTTCCCGATACTTCTGAGCTTTGGCGTGAGAAATCCCACGTGACTTTCTATGGTGGTTTTTTCCGGGGAAGAAAGCTCTCAGACAGTGGTAAGAAGCTAAGGTTGAAAACCGGTTAAAAGTCATCAGCTGGTTATTTCCACGCGATGGATATGGCGGGATTTCTTAAATGAACTCAATAGTTTCCTGACAATTTGCTGTTTGGAACATTCTTAGAATGTGTTGTCGAAGGCTTTCACAGCTGGAGTTCATTATTAGTTGTAGATTTTCCGGATGTGGTCTTGGCATTGTAGGACATGACATTTCGCCAGCAGCTGTGACTGGCATTCTCAGAGGTATAACACAGAAAGATGGAGTACTCTCTGTGTCAAGGTGAGAAGGGGAAAAAAGAACCTCCTCAGGAAAGCTCCTCCTTTTGCATGTCACAGCCTGGGGAACTCCTACAAGATAATGACTCAGCCCTACCCCACCTTCCTGAGTAGATATAAATTACCTGTCTACCATTTTTTTCTTCTCACCTTGACACAGAGAGTACTCCATCTTTCTTTGTTATACCTCTGAGGATGCCAGTCACATCTGCTGGCGAAACGTCAGGGCCTACAATGCCGAGACCACAGCCACACAACCCGGAAAATCTACAACTAATTCTTAGAATGCATTGCCTTAAAATAAGGGGGAGGCTAGAGAAAAACAGAAATCTCCCACCTGCAGGAGGCACGCCCTGCTATACACTTTTAAAGTTACCGGTTATTGGTACGCTGATTAATAATCCGTACCGTTTCAGTAGTCCAAACAAAGGTTTTTGTGAGTGTTTTATTAGTAAGGTCTCATTGAGAAAAACAGAAATCTCCCACCTGCAGGAGGCATGCCCTGCTATACACTTTTTAAGTTACTGGTTATTGGTATGCTGATTAATAATCCGTACCGTTTTCAGTAGTCCAAACAAAGGTTGTTGTGAGTGTTTTATTAGTAAGGTCTCATTCCGAGTTGTCAGTATACTCAGAAGCACCCTGCACAGTTTAGTGGACTGACATAAATCTGTGCCCGCTTCCCTCTTGGATTCACCTCTGTCACTTCCCTTTCTGTAAGGACATCTCTGCCCTGACCTGGACGGTGCAGGGCAGTGTGGTCTCATAAAATCTTGGTAGCTAAGAAGGGCCAGCCCTGGTTAGTACTTGGATGGGAGACCACGAGGAAGTCCAGGGTCACGACACAGAGGCAGGCAATGGCGAACCAACTGATCTTTGCAGTTCTTCTTATTATTTAAAACATTTGTATGCCACTTTTCCACCTGATCAGGGTCCACAAGGTGGCAAACGTTAAAAAAATTAAAACAGTGGAGCAATTAAAAATACATTAAAAACTATAAAATAATTCACTTCAAAACATACGCAGAAGAAGAAGAGAGGAGGAGGAGGAGGAGGAGATTGGATCTATACCCTGTCCTTCACTACCCGAAGGAGACTCAGAGCGGCTTACAGTATCCTTTCCCTTCTCCTCCCCACAACAGACACCCTGTGAGGTAGGTGGGGCTGAGAGAGCTCTTTCCAGAACTACTCCTGAGAGAACAGCTCTGAAATAACTTGTAAGTGACCCAAAGCCACACCAGCAGCTGCATATGGAGGAGTGGGGAATCAGACCCGGTTCTCGCAGATTAGAGTATGTGCTTCTAACCACTGCACCAAACCTCCTCTCCAAACAAAGACCAGAAAGAGGGCCAGTAACTACTTATTTCCTTGTGCAGTTGTCCATTATCTGCCTTGGTATGGCGGGAATGCAGCATGGTGCCTCTAAAACAAAAAATGTGAAAGGATAATCCGCCAGTGTGATCGACATATGGGGTGGAGCAGGAGATGATGAAATCATAGCAAGGTGCCTCAGAAGAACTTGCTCTCATCCATGAATTCCACAACTTATGTAAACACAAATCAGCTTCACGCCTTCTATGTTAGGGGGGCACCTAAGAAACAGGAATTGATGTGTGGGAGTTGGGATTATCCAGGACTCCCTTACTGCCTACTCTCCCTAGTTCCCTCCCCTGAATATTCTGTACCAATACTTAAAGAGTTCTGTAGCTCTTTTAGGTAAACATTTGGAACATGAAAAAAATATGCTGGTTTTTCTGTTGCAGTCGTTTTGTTTTGTTTTACTTTGTTATCCAGTGTGGTGCAGTGGCTAAGAGTGTCAGGCTAGTATCTGGGAGACCCAAATTCAAATCCCCACTTGTGCTACGGTAGCTCGCTGGGTGACCTTGGGCCAGTCACACCCTCTCAGCCTGGCCCACCTCACAGGGCTGTTGTGAGGGTGAAATGGCGGTGAGGAGAACAATGTAAGCCACTTTGGGGTGGGGTATAAGTATGTAAATAAATAGCTTGTATCTGACAAAGAGAGCTTTGACTCTTCAAAGTTTGTACCGTGCGACTCTCATGGGTCTTTAAGGAGGTAGTGGTCTCGAATCTAAATGTAAAAACATACATCCGTCCCCATCCTCCCCTGATTTTTGGACACAATACCTTGGATGTTTTAGCAGTTTGATTTCATTATGTTTGTAAGCTGCCTCAAAGTGGTCAAAGTGGTGGCGAAGAAGAAGAAGAGGAGGAGGAGGAGGAAGAGGAGGAGATTGGATTTATACCGCGCCTTTCACTACCCAAAGGAGTCTCAGAGCGGCTCACAATCTCCTTTCCTCTCCCCTCCCCACAACAGGCACCCTGTGAGGTAGGTGAGGCTGAGAGACCTATCTCAAGGACTGCCCTTGAGAGAACAACTCTGAGAGAACTTGTAACTGACCCAAGGTCACACCAGCAGCTGCATGTGGAGGAGTGGGGAATCAAACCTGGTTCTCCCAGATTAGAGTCCATGCTCCTAACCACTACAACAACCTGGCTGTTTTAGTAGTTTGATTTCCTTATGTTTGTAAGCTACCCCAAGCAGTAGCAGATTCTTTAAAAATAAATAACTGTGTAAATAGCTTTATAAAAATGGTAAAATAAATATACATTCCATATCTGGGAATCTCTGTCCAAATAAAATTAGTTGTGCTGAACGCCCATGGAAATAAATGGGCTTTAAGCCATTTGCCCCTGGTGTGGAGCTGCTGTGTTTGAACTCCCTTTTCCCCTGGTCTTCCACAGTCAACCAGCGGCATCCAAAGAACCCGAGCGACAGACAAGGGGGACCCCTCGGCTTCTTGCCCCTTATCCAGCCTGGCACAAGCTCAGAGCAGAGTGGAGTCAGGAAGCCGCAGAGGAAGCCGGTGAGTTCATAGACATTTCAACAGAGCGGAAGCATCATCAGGGAATAGAGTTGGCAACCTCCAGGTGGTGGCTGGAGATCTCCTGCTGTTACAGCTGAACTCCAGCTGACAGAGATGCTCTTAAGAACATTAAGAGAAGCCATGTTGGATCAGGCCAATGGCCCATCCAGTCCAACACTCTGTCACACGGTGGCCAAAATACCAGGTGTCATCAGGAGGTCCACCAGCGAGGCCAGAACTCCAGAAGCCCTCCCGCTCTTGCAACCCAAGCACCAAGAATACAGCGCATCACTGTCCCAGAGAGAGTGTTCCATCTATACCTTGTGGCTAATAGCCACTGATGGGCCTCTGCTCTTAAAGAATGTAAGAGAAGCCATGTTGGATCAGGCCAGTGGCCCATCCAGTCCAACACTCTGTGTCACACGGTGGCCAAAAAGCAGGTGCCCTCAGGAGGTCCACCAGGAGGGCCAGAACTCCAGAAGCCGTCCCCCTGTGCCCCCCCCCAAGCACCAAGAATGCAGAGCATCACTGCCCCAGACAGAGTGTTCCACCTATACCTTCTGGCTAATAGCTACTGATGGACCTCTGCTCCATATGTTTATCCAGTTCCCTCTCGAAGATGTCTGTAAGAACATTCCCTTCTTTGTGTTTGTAATCGGTTGTCAGCTAGAGATAATCCTACAAGTACAAACAATAATGCTCCCCAACATTCTTTCAAAACAGTTACAACAGCGTGGACGAAAGTCAGGTCTGAAGCCAGTTTTTAATCAAGATCCCGTCTGCAGAGCCAATCCCTAGCAGGGCAGGCTAAAAAAAACCCTCAGGAACAGATTTCTGGGAGACAGGAGAGTTATAATCCTCTTGGAGACATTTGAAATGGGTGGTGTCAAAGATGTCAAAGATGGGTGTTGTCAAAATAACTTTGGTGTCAAAGATAACGAAAACAACAACGTCTTGAAGTTTTGTTTTCCTGCAGATGCCGGAGATTTTCAGGTTACCTGTAATATCCGAAGAACAACTCAGAGCTCACAGGGGGAAACTGAAATCCAGAGAGCTCCCAAAAGAACTTACAATCTTTCCTTTGCTGGTTCGGTTGGAAAGGGAGCCCCACACCAAAAGGAAAAACCCAAGAGGTACATCAACACACTCTGGACAAGTGATAACCACGTACCCTATAATACTAATAATTGTTTGCCATCAAGTCGCAGCCAACTTTTAGTGATCCTGTAAGGTTTTCAATGCAAGAGACAAAGAAAGGTGGTTTGCCATTGCCTGCCCCTGCATAGCAACCCAGGTCTTCCTTAGTGGTCTCCCACCCAGGTACTAACTGCAGCCAATCCCGCTGAGCTTCCAAGCTGTGACAGGATCAGGCCAGGTTGGGCTATCAGGTGGCAGGTGTGCCCTCTAGACTGCTATATGTGCCCTATAGGGGTTTAGTAAAAGAAATTCCCTCTTCGGGATAAGTAAACATTTGCCCCCGTGTCCCATTGTCTACTTGAAGCAACTTGCTTTGCATAGAACTGTTTAGGGCTCGCGTGGCACTCTTGTTCCACAGATACATCAGAGCAGTCTCGGTATACTACTGACTTCAAACAATTGTGCTTCCGCTCCCTGAAATCAAACAAAGTACCTGATATAGAACGGAAGCAGATTTAATGCTGTGTTGGTTTGCCAATGGTAAGGTATGCAGGCCTCCAGGTGGGACCTAGGGATCAGTGTTCCCTCTAAGCTGAGTTAGTGTGAGCTAGCTCACAGATTTTTAGCCTCCAGCTCACAGATTTTTGTCATAGCTCAGGAAGGCTGGCTCCAGAGCAAACTGATTTATGCAGCATCCAAATCGCTCCCTCACAACTTTAATGCCAGCAGCTTACAAAGTAGAAGTTTTACTCACAAGACCCCATAGTTTAGAGGGAGTATTGCTGGGGATCCCCCGGAATCACAGCTCATCTCCAGATGAGGGTGGGCTCAGTGGCACTGGACACCCTACTGAGGCCCCTGTCCTCTCCAGGCTCCACCCCCCAAATCTCCAGGAGTTTCCTAACCTGGATCTGGCAACCCTACGCCCCCCCCATCCCCTGCCGGTGGCCAGGGAGGACCAGGCGACCCTGCTCCACGTAGTGGTTGGAAAGCTCTTGGGATTACATCTGATCTCCAGGTGACAGAGATGAGAGAGATCGGTTTCCCTGGAGATAATGGCAGCTCTGGAAGGTAAACTCTATGGCATTCTATACCCCACTGAAGTCCCTCCCCTCCCCAAACCCCACCCTCCTAAGGCTCCACCCCCAAAATATCCAGGTATTTCCTAATTTGTAGCTAAAGCTAAATGTTTCCCTTGCTTGAAAGCCAGCTGAATCCAACTCCAGGGGGCGGAGCTCATCTCCATTTCCAAGCCGAAGAGCCAGCGCTGTCCAAATACTTTTTCCGTGGTCATGTGGCCAGCATAACTAAACGCCAAGGCGCATGGAACGCTGTTACCTTCCCACTGAAGCGATACCTATTTATCTACTTGCAATTTCTTGCTTTCGAACTGCTAGGTTGGCAGGAGCTGGGAGCTCACTCCGTCACGCGGCACTAGGGTCTCGAACTGCCGAACTACAGACCTTCCGGTCTGCAGCTCAGCGTCTTAACCTCTGAGCCACCACAGTCCTGTAACTTGGAGCTAGTAACCCTGAATTGCTACGCAGGGGCAACATATGCCATAATCTGAATGCACACCTTTTTCTGTCTTCTGGTTCTGATATGATTATATTCCACGAGGGTTTCCCACACCCCTAATGGAGTCGTGACACAAATACAACCTCCCTTGTCCTGTCACTGCTTGCTAGGTGTTCTGGTTGTGAAAGGCCTTTATTTTTAGGTGAACTATTGCAGATATTTGAGGCAGACAAGCATCTTGTTAATTTCCTTGAATGTTTTGGGTCTGTTGCCCCATCAATGCGACTCTTACCAGTAATAAAGCCAACACTGGTGGGGGAGGGGAGGATGTATTTGGCAATTACTTGCCAAGCATATTCTGCTAGAACAGGGGTCCCCAACCTTTTTAATCCTGTTTGGTACCTTTGGAATTTTTACACAGGGTGGTGGGCGCAACGACAAAATGGCTGCTGCAGGAGGCGGAGCCAATCACAAAATATCAGGAAGCGAAGTTATGCGCAACTCTTCAACATCTTCAGGCAGTAGCTCTGTTTAACAGGATGCCTTTTAAAAGGAGTGTATTTAAAAGTAGTATCTTTGCTTTCATACAGCTTACCTTCAGTCATATGTTTAAAAATCGGCACGGCCCATCAGATCTCCAGTGGCCAATCAGATTTCCTGCTGCACAAAAGGCCCATCTGGCCTCGCCCACTTTCTAAACACCTTTGCTGGGCATCAGGAAAAGTGTCAGCAGATGGCATGGTGCCCATGGGCACCAGATTGTGGGCCTCTGGATTAGAATCATGGGGTTTACTGACATTTCTAATTCCTTCTTCAGGATCAACTACAGCTATGCTATAGACAGAGCCAGTTTTCAAAGTGTGTGGTTCTTATACGTTTGTTTGCAGTTTAGTTAAGGCATTCTCCTAAAAAATAGCAGAGGGTCAAAGATTGAGCTAAACCAGAGCAAAGTCTATACACTGAGAAAAGCGCGATGTTCCTACATCCCCTCTGGGGGACATACGCATGCGAGGGACATCAGGCGCAATGTGCCTACGTCACCCAGAAATGACGTACAAACGTTGGTGACATTGAGTGGTAGCAACTCTATGGTGGGCAAAACTCTATGGTTTGAAGCTAATTCTACCATAGAGTTTTGCCCAAAAACCAGAGTGTCACCCCCTGATGTCACCAACATGCCTGTGTCACTTCAGGGCGAGGTAGGCCCATTTTGGGGGGGAGGTAATTCCCCAGTGGAGAGGAGTGCCCGGTGGTCATTTCCTCCCACTTTCTGATAGCACTGAAGCGGGGGAGGGGTTCCAAACCGGGAGAACCTCTGTCCCCCAATTGGGGAATGGCTAGGGTTGGCAACCCCCCCAGATTGGCAGGGGTCCCCCGCTTTTTCCGCACAGGATCTCCGAGGAGATTGGGGCATGGGGGGG
Source organism: Gekko japonicus (assembly GCF_001447785.1). Lineage (NCBI taxonomy): Eukaryota > Metazoa > Chordata > Lepidosauria > Squamata > Gekkonidae > Gekko > Gekko japonicus. The sequence goes on from NW_015168073.1 coordinate 349,080, forward strand.
GGTGGACGTCCCCAACGTGACATCATCACGTCTGGGATGCCCCCAAAGTCTCCCGCTGGGTGCGAAGATGGACTTGGAAACCCTAGGAATGGCAGTCCTAATTGAGAGCCAGTGCAGTGTAGCCGTCTGCCTGTTAGGCTAGGATCTCAGAGACCTGGGTTCATATTTCTCCTCTGCTGTGGAAGCTTACTGGGTGGGCCAGACACACAGTCTCAACCTAACCTACTTTGCACGGCTGGCATGAGGATAAAAGGGAGGAGGGGAGGACAGTGTAAGCCAGTTTGGGGTGGGGAAAGGCAGTGTATAAATGAAGTAAATAAATAAATAAGTAAACTGTTAATTTGGTGTAGTGGTGTAGTTGTTAGAAGCTCTCTCAGAGCTGTTCTCTCAAGAGCAGTCCTCTCAGAGCTCTCTCAGCCCCACCTACCTCACAGGGTGTCTGTTGTGGGGAGGGGAAGGGAATGGGATTGTGAGCCGCTCTGAGTAGGCTTGCCAAGCCCCCGCTGGGGGCGGGTAAATTCCCGCTCGGGAGGCCCGTTACCCACCGCCAGACTGATCGGGCCCCGGGGGGAACTCCACCCCCTGCTGGAGGGTGTCCCCAGCGTGATGATGTCACCCGGAGGTGAAATCATCACGCTGGTCACATTGTGGGGGGGACACTCTGTGAATCGAGGAAAAACTCTATGGTTTTCCTTCGAGTCACGGTGCCCCGCCCCCAACGTGGGCGACGCGATGACGTCACTTCTGGCGACGTCATTGTGGCGTGCGCAAAGCGTGCACACAGGGAGACTCCCGACGGAGCCAGGAATCCCCCCACTTTGCAGGTAAGTTGACTTGGCAGCCCTAGCTCTGAGACTCCTTCGGGTAGTGAAGGGTGGGGTATAAATCCAATCTCTTCTTTCTGTTTTCTCTCTTCTTCTTCTTAATTACCATTTTCACTTTTGTAACTTAGAACAGGGGTCCCAGGTCTTTTTTGGGCTTGCAGGTACCTTTGGAATTTTGAGAGCGGGTTGTGAGTGCCACCCCAAAATGGCCACCGCAGGGGACAGAGCCAGAGCCAAAATGGCTGCCCCAGTAGGTGGAGACAAATGGAACGCCTCCATCCTCACACCTCCTGGGAAGAAAGCCTGAAGGGAGAATTGAACCACATACTGACTATGGAAAGCCCAGGTGCTTACCAGTCTTCCTGAGCCTTCACTGGAAAAACTTCTCATTTGAATGAGGGCAGCCAATAACAAGCCCTGCCTTACAATAGCCCCACCCACTTTCTGAACTGCTTGGCAGCCACCGCAGGAGGTACTGATGCGTACCATGGGTGCCATGTTGGGGAATGCTGACTGAGAAATGTTTCACAACTAGATGAATTAATAACATGAAACAAGGCAATATGTAAGTAAATTTATTTGTTCTGGCTACACCGCAAGAAGCTCTTAAGCATGTATTTGTTACATGTAGACCCCGCCTTTCTTGCTTTATGGAACTCAAGAGGCTTTTGCATAGGATTTCCATTCAGGTACCAACCTGACCTGTACATTTGTTTAACTTCATCAAGGTTGCTGATTAGGTGCCCTCTGATCATACCTTGGGATCCATGTGACCCTTACCTTTTCCATTTTAACTTCGAGTGCCCTCTGGAAGCCCAGAAAAAGCCATAGGGAACTGATGTTGCTAGTACAGGAGAAGCCCATCTGCAGACAGGCGACAACATTCATTGTCTAGTTATTTTTCTCTCTTGCTTTTCAGCAACCGGTTGTGACGCATTCAGTTCCGAGGCTTATGTCTGCGATAAACTGTTAGTTCCTTTGTCAAGTGATCAATTTCCTGAGCCAGAACATGGAAACAAGATGCGCCAGGTGGTCAGCAGTAAAATCCTAGAGACTCCTCAACGTAGTTTTTACTTACCTCCAATAAGCAATGGCGAGTTTGCCATCAGTAGGAGGAAGACAAGAAAGAGAGAGAAAGGTGCTAAAGCTCTGTATGCATGTTTACCATTAAAGGTACCTTTGCCATTGAATTAAAAAACAAAAGCAAAATACATATTTTAATAGTTTCAATGAGGTCGGGGAAGAAAGTTTCACAATTTGCCAGGTGCCAGCCAATGAGATCCGTGCCAATCCAGTAAAATAGTCCCCTGCCTACAAAAGTTCATGCTGAAATCAGCTTTTAACCATATCCCAATTTTTCTCATCATCTTTCGCAAAGAGATATTAGAAGATGATTAACTTGGTCCATCCTGTGCTACTTTTGTATCTTGTTTTATAATTAGTACCTTCAGGGCTCTTTTTGTAGAAAAAGCCCAGTAGGAACTCATTAGCATAATAGGCCACACCCAACAGCAGGAACTAATTAGCATATTGGGCCACACCCCTGACAGCACAGCTCATTAGCACATTAGGCCGCATTAGGCCGCACAGCTCATTAGCACATTAGGCCGCACCCCCATGTTACCAGAAGTGTGGTTATCTAGCCACACCCACGTTATGCTTGTTATTCTGTTTACCTTGTTTGTTGTCAAAACCCAGGGCTTTTTTGTAGCAGGAACTCCTTTGCATGTTAGGCCACACACCCCTAGTGTAGCCAATCCGAATGAGTTTCTGCTGTTGGGTGTGGCCTATTATGCTAATGAGTTTTTGCTGGGCGTGGCCAACTTGGGAGCCAGCCGGAACTCCGTTCCTGTGCGTTCCTGCCCCAAAATAGCCCTGAGTACCTTTTCTGTCTTTCATTTCTGTTCCCTTGCCGCCTTTTTAGAGAGTATCCAAGATGGTGTCCCAACATCGGGTCCCTTGCCAGTGATCACCCAAAAGAAGGATCCGGGTGATCAGGATAAAAGGGCTAACTCTGAAACCGCCACCAGCAGCGACCCTGGCATAGATGGTGTTTGTAAGGATCTGCCCATTGGAATCACTAACAGTGTACTGCAAGAAAAACTGGGAGGTAATCACTAGTTTTGTGCATGGAATCGCACTGACTTGCATCATATATGGAGACCAACGAGACTTAACGTAGGGCTATAAAGTTCTTCGGAATAATGTGCCGATGGAGGCTTGGCGACCCTATGCAGGAGGGACTCGGCTTCCACACATCGGGCTTCCGGTAGTATTTTTTAGTTGGTGATGTTATAGGTATTGGGTTAAATGTAAATATTTATATATAATTTGCCTTGGAAGCACAGAAGCTTTGTGCGGCATCCCCAATCCTCCCGGTTTCCCAGTTAAGGGGAAAAGGCTGTTCAAACAAATGACAGAGATGATCCGACTCCCAATGGTAACAAGAGAAAGAAATTTTACTTACAGAAAATAGAAGCACATCTTACGTGGCTGCGATCACACACACTCAATAATCCACTTTCAATCCACTTTCAGTGCACTTTACAACTGGATTTTTACATAATCAACTGGCAGAATCCAGTTTGAAAGTGGATTGAAAGTGGATTATTTAGTGTGTGTGATTGCAGCCATATTCATGTAGGTATGTTTAACGTATTGTGAACAGATTCACTTCAAAAATAGGTTAACTTGCTACAGCTCCAAGCCCAGGGAAGAGAGAGAAGAAGAAGAGAGGTCCCGTATAAGATGAAAACAGAAGGCAAGCGAGGGCCGAAGAGGCTCAGCATCTAACGGAGGAGAGGGCGGGGCCAACTGCGAAGGTTACCCCAGTGTGAGAGTTCTCCTGACCCTTTCCCTCCCAAATCCTCATACATGCAGAGTTACATACCTTTATACTAAAATATGGACCAGGTTCTCTGTGTTCTCAGCTTTAATTATTTTTTAAAAAATGTAAGTCTCTAGCTCATTTCATTGTGGAGATAAGCTTTTTTCTCATACAGACTTACTTTTTTAAAAAAAATGGAAGCTGTAAACTCAAGGAACCTGATGCATGTTGAAGAAGAAAAAGAAATAGAAAATGAGGAGGAGGAGGAGGAGGAGGAGATTGGATTTATACCCTGCCCTTCACTACCCGAAGGCTTACAATTTCCTTTCCCTTCCCCTCCCCACAACAGACACCCTAACCCTGTGAGGTAGGTGGGGCTGAGAGAGCTCTCTCAAGAACTGCCCATGAGAGAACAGCTCTGAAAGAACTTGTGACTGACACAAGGTCACACCAGCAGCTGCATGTGGAGGAGTGGGGAATCAAGCCCAGTTCTCCCAGATTAGAGTCCACGCTCCTAACCACTGCACCAAACTGGCTCTTGTACAACATGTCTCTATAATGCTGTTATAGGGCCAGTATTTTTTTAAAAAAAGACAAGAAAGAAGAATACGCTGCGGTAGAGAGAGGAAATGGCTACCATGAGGGCAAATGGCTGCTATGTGAGAAGGGCCAGAAAACCCAAACTTTCCCACCACCCATACAGCAGCCTCCCTGGCTTTGCTGTGATCTTTCCCAAAACTTCAGAGCAAAGCAGGTTTGAGAAAGATCAGACCAGAGTTGCCAACTCCATTTCCTCCAGGAACATTGATCTCTGTCATCCGGAGATGAGCTGTAATTCCAGGGGATCCCCAGGTCCCACCTGGAGGTTGGCATCGCTACCAAAGTGCAGAGCATTTGTTTCCTGGCAATGTGTTTTCCCAACGTTGCTCACTTAACTCCCCCCACCCTTGTTTTTGAGAATGTCCGAGTGGCGCTCCAATCAGCAGTCTCCCCAAGAGTCCTGACGGAGGAATTGTTTGTCCGCTGCCTCTGGGATCCACCCAAGCCACCGGAGATCCAGAATATTTTGAATTCATTCCGGCGGAAGAAGGTAAGAGCACAAAAGCTACAGTAGCCTCTTGTCAACAGAAAACCAATTGCACATAGAATGGAGATGCCAGACAGCCTAAATAAATGGGTCAATCTGATTGGTGTCTTCTTCAGACAATGCCGCTTGTGTTAGTTCAGACACAACAGCAAATAGTTGTACAGCCAGTTTATTTGTGGAGTGAGTTGCATGGAACAGGTGAAACGGTAAAAGTTCCAATCAACAGCGAGACGCCATACATTTAAACATTTGCAAAATATATTACAATATACTTCATGTGGGTTTGTGTGTGTGTGCCTGTTTATAGAGACAGATGCATCTGAACATGTGTGCATGCATAAACATAACTGAAAGTTACTTTTGTTGGTAGAGCAAGATGGGTAGCCGTCGCCGTATTTGTCTGTAGCAGGAGAAAAGATTGACAGTCCAGTAGTGCCTTAAAGACTAACAACATATGTGGCAGGGGAGGAGCTTTTATGAGCCACTGGTATCTGAAGAAATGAGCATGTGACTCGGCAAAAGCTCATCCCCTGCCACAAATTTTGTTCGTCTCCTGAGCATTTGCTCTTTTTCTGCTGCTCCTTCTGTTGGAATTGGCTGAATTCAAGCAGTGCCTTTCTTGTTTTTTAAAGCCAAGAAGGCAGCTCATTTATAATCTGCTCAGGTATCTGCACTGGGCTTCAACCAGCTCCTGTGAGTCACCAGGCTTCTGAAAGGCACGTTGACGTAATCCTCAGAAACTGACTGGCATGTTGTTGATATGCAATGAAAAAGGGCGCAGACAAACGTCGAGCTTCGCTCCAAGAGACAATGGACTATGCGGATCCTAGCCCGCTCCAATCAGGGGGCTAGGTTCCCAGCCGAGAGCCTATGGGACTCTCGGCCACTGTAAATAACCTATTGGGAAGTGGGGGTGTGTGTTTTGGGTGGCGGTTTCTCGGGGGATATAAGCCGGCCTGCGAGCCGGCCAAAGTCGTCTTGTTCCTGAAATCACTCTCCATCTGCGTACTTTTCAGATTTTCTTAATTGTATCCAGGGTTGCCAAACTCCAGGTGGGACCTGGATACCTCACAGGTTTGCAATTGATCTCCAGAAACAGAGATCAGTTCCCCTGGAGAAAATGGCTGTTTTCAAGGGTGGGCTCTATGGAATCATGTTGCTGCTGAGTTCCCGCCCCTCCCCAAACCATGCCCTCCCCTGGCTTTGCCCCAAATCTCCAGGTGTCTCCCAACCTGGAGTTGGCAACCATATACATACAAACGCACTTACCCAAAATGGAACGATCATTTATACCCTCCCCAGACCCAATTAATAGCAGGAACTGTTTTGCTGGGAACAAGGAAATAAAACTCTGAAGAGATTTAATGCTGTAGAAAACTACAGAACAAAGTCTGACTCCAGTGGCCCCTTTAAGAACAACAACGTTTTATTCTCGGTATAAACGTCCGTGTGCAGGCACACTTCTTCAGATACCTGAAGTGCATAAACATGAAAGCTTATACCTTGCATAAAATTAGGGTTGCCGGCTCTGATTTGGGAAATTCCTGGACCTTAGTGGGGTGCCATGCCATAGAGTTCACCTTCCAGAGCAGCCATTTTCTCCAGGGGAACTGGTTCCTGTCCCTTGGAGATCAGTTGTAATCCCAGGCGATCTCCAGCCGCCACCTGGAGGCTGGCAACCCTAGCCCAAATGGTAAGAGCAAAGGACCGAAAGCGGCCAGAGGCCCTTGAAGGACATTTGGGGCTGCCCCATTCCAAACCGGCCGTCATCCTTCACACATCCAACTACTGCAGATAATTCGACCCACACAGATTCTAGATCCAAAGAGAGCCTTCCTACAATGGTCTTGCTGGGCTCTGGAAACGTTTGACAAACAGGAATCTGGGAGATGAAATCCCACCCGCACCCCAAGTAATTTATCTCTGTGCTAGAGGAAAAGCGTTAAATGTGGGCAGGGGTCATTTCGTAGAAAAAGAGGCGCAGGAGCTCATTAGCATAACTCATTAGCATAACTTATTTGCATATGTCACACCCCCTGACATCACCGGCAGTGTGTCAGAAGGCAACAACCACCGCTCAGGCTCCACTGGACTGTTTTGGATTGCTAGCTATTGGGGGGGGGAATGTGCAGATCTGCCCCCACAGAGGAGGGAGAGCTTGTACCTGAAGGCGGGCTGGGGGTGGGGGCTCTGCAACTTACTTGGCTGCTTCTTGCTCCTCGTGGTCCGACTGAGGGCTGCTGGGAGCAGGGGGCAGGGCTTGTTGCATGTGCCCGCCCCCTGGGCTCCTTACTGCCGGAGCTCCGCTCCTGTGCGCTCCCGCAGAAAATGACCCCTGAATGTGGGTATTTCCCCCCAAAACTGTCTGGTTGCTAAAGGCGCAGGAATCCTACCAGAAAACTATTGGCAATCTTAGGCGGGGGTGACGTGTCCCAGCCTTGACACACGAGGCAGGAACAGTGACTGAGCAAAGGCTTACTCCCAAAGGCTGCCAACTCCAAGCTGGGAAATCCCTGGAGATCGGGGGGGGGGGGGGCCCGGGAAGGTCTGGCTTTCAGGAGGCAAGGGACCTCAGGAGGGAAGTGCTGCCCTAGAGTCTAGCCTAGGGATGTCAGCCTCCAGGTGGGACCCGGGGAACCCCAGAATTACAGACCATCTTCTGACTGGTGAAAAGGGATGCTTTGGAGGGTGGACTTTGTGGCATTGTACTCCCACTGAGGTCCCTGTTCTCCCCAGGCTCCATCCCCAGATCTCAAGGAGTTTCCCAACCTCGATCTGGCAACCCTCCCCCACCAGTGGCCAGGAGGGACCTGGCAAACCTAGTCTACCCTCCAAACAGGGTTGCCAAGTCCCCCCCCCCGGTTACTGGCAGGGGATGGGGGGGGGACGGCTTCCAGATCCAGC
>NW_015168073.1:356751-372931 GCF_001447785.1 Gekko japonicus
GGAGCCCTGGGGAGGGGAGGGGCCTCAGCAGGGTAGAGTGCCACAGAGTCCACCCTCCCGAGCATCCGTTTTCTCCAAGGGGAACTGATCTTTGCAGTCTGGAGATAAGGTGCAATTCCAGGGGATCCCCAGGTCCCACCTGGAGGCTGGCCTCCCTACCTGGGAACCAGGGTCTGTAGCCAGGAGACCGGTTGTAATTCCAGGAGATCTCCAGACCCTACCGGGAAGACGTTAACCCCAGAATGTCCGAAATGTACCATGGGGTAATAATTTTGAATCACGGTGTCTTTGCCATGGGTGGCTTCATTTTCTCGCGGCAGGGGCATTTGCTGTGAAGCTCTCACTCAGGGGTTTCCACTCAGCTTTCTGCTGCTGTCTATCTCCTCCCCCCCCCCCTGCCACTCCATCAGCAGGGGACTTGCTGGAGGGGACGGTTATCGGCAGTAGGAATATCGCCAAAGTGCCAGGAACCTTTATCTCACTCCATTAAACCTGCTAAAGAAGTACTTAGGCTGAGTCACCGGAGGATGGACAGTGCGGGGGCCTTTGATCGGCTGGGGCCTCAGATCTCTCCCCCTCTCTGGCTGACTCAGAGAGACAGGCCCAGCCCGAGCAATTAACTCTGAAGACTTTGCCTGGGTCGGATGGATTATAGTAACAGCCCACTTCATTAACACACGCTTTGCCCCGTGGACGGCTCTTCTAGATAAAGGGGGTCTCCATCTCCACAGCTGGCTCTCTCCCTCCCCAGAAGCCACGCCCCCCTCCCCGCAATAGCCCCCAGCTGGGGATGTTGTCCAGATGCCACCTGGCCCCAACTCTCTGATCTCTAATCTAATAGAACAAAGTTTCATTTAAGCAGGGGCTGGACAAACCCTTGTCAGGGATGCCCCAGGGTGGCTGATCCTGCATCGAGCAGGGGGTTGGACTAGAGGGCCTGTAGGGCCCCTTCCAACTCCGGGATTCTGGGATTCTATGATCTCTGTGATCCCATGCTGTGCTGTGGAAACGGTTGGGGGCAAATTAATATTAATGTAAAGCCATGGCTGCACAGTGGGTGAAGGACAGGAGCTGCGAAGCAGCGGAGAGCTCCCCGTTCAAATCCTGACTCTGCCACGAGCTTATTAGGTAACATTAGGGTAAGTACCGTGCCTCAGGAATCCGTCTGTACTATAGATTCAGGTTGGTAGCTGTGTTGGTCTGAAGCAATAGAACAAAGTCTGGGTCCAGTGGCACCTTGAAGACCAAAAAAGTTTCATTCTGGGTATAAGCGTTCGTGTGCACGCACACTTCTTCAGATACAGTCAAACAGACTTCTCCAACAATTGCATATAGGTAGAGATGGATCAAGATGGGTAGCCAGGTTGGTGCGTCTGTAGCAATAGAAAAGAGCAAGCGTCACTCTGCCACGAGCTTATTAGGTAACATTAGGGTACGTACCATGCCTCAGGAATCCGTCTGTACTATAGATTCAGGTCAGTAGCTGTGTTGGTCTAAAGCAATAGAACAAAGTCTGGGTCCAGTGGCACCTTGAATACCGACAAAGTTTCATTCTGGGTATAAGCGTTCGTGTGCACGCACACTTCTTCAGATACAATCAAACAGACTTCTCCAACAGAGCAGTCACGAAATTAAAAGACGCCTGCTCCTTGGGAGGAAAGCGATGGTGAACCTAAACAGCATGATAAAAAGTAGAGACATCACCCTGCCAACAAAAGTCCGCATGGTCAAAGCAATGGTATTCCCAGTAGTCATGCATGGCTGCGAGAGTTGGACTATAAGGAAGGCCGAGCGCCGAAGAATAGATTCTTTTGAACTATGGTGCTGGAGAAGACTCTTGAGAGTCCCTTGGACTGCAAGGAGATCAAATCAGTCAGTCCTAAAAGAAATCAACCCTGACTGTTCCCTGGGAGGCCAGATAATGAAGCTGAATCTCAAAGACTTTGGCCACCCAATGAGAAGGGAGCACTCACTGGAGAAGACCCTGATGCTGGGAAAGATTGAAGGTCAAAGAAGACGGGGATGGCAAAGGATGAGATGGTTAGACAGTGTCATAGATGCAACGAACATGAAGTTGAGCAAACTTCAGAGGACGGCGGAAGACCGGAAGGCCTGGCGGGAGCTGGTCCATGGGGTCGCGAAGAGTCGGACTCGACTGTGCGACTGAACAACAAAAGAGATAGCTCAAGATGGGTAGCCATGTTGGTGCGTCTGTACCAGTAGAAAAGAGCCAGCGTCCAGTAGCACCTTCAAGACTAACAAAATATGTGGCAGGGGAGGAGCTTTCCTGAGTCACTGATCACTTCTTTAGATACCCTCTGAAGGGGTGGTGGTGGGGTGGTCATTTGGTATCCCAAGAAATGAGCAGTGACTCATGAAAGCTCCTCCCCTGCCACATATTTTGTTAGCCTTTAAGGTGCTCCTGGACTCTTGATCTTTTCTACTGATATAGGTAGAAAGTTAGTTGCCAGGAAGGCTAATTAGAGTCAAGAGTTATAAGTAACTGAGCGATAAGTATAGATAAGATTGGATTAAAGCAGCTGGTAAGAGCTGTGAATAGCAGCAAGTTAGCATACAAATACAAGAATGCAGCCTGTTATAGAACCATTCCCACTACTTGGCTGTATGGATGAAATGAGACAAGACTTACAGGCAAAGCAGAATTTCTGTACCATGATGCTGTAAGCCTGACCTCGACGATAGACTAAGTTTGTGATAGAACAAAGTTTGAGTCCAGTTCTGAGCAACGATAGTCCTGAGAAACTCTGCAGGGGTGTTGTAAGCATGGTGTAAGTGAATATCCACATGCCTCCAGGTACCGCCCCAACCACATCAAATAATCTATTGTCTATAGCCAAGCCCTATGCTATAGTCACATCTGCTCCAACCCCTGAGAGAGTGATACTCACCTGAAGGATCTGCAGCAGACATTTTTGCAAGTACACTATCCTCCTGATATGGTGAGAAAGATGATTGGAAAGGCCAGAATGGTACCCAGGGACAGCTTGCTGCAAGACAAGCCCAAGGAAAATGACAACAGAACACCACTGGTGGTCACCTACAGCTCACAACTCAAGCCAGATGATTGGAAAGGCCAGAAGGGTACCCAGGGACAGCTTGCTACAAGACAAGCCCAAAGAAAATGACAACAAAACAGCACTGGTGGTCGCCTACAGCTCACAACTCAAGCCAGTCCAACGTATTATTAACAACCTACAACCCATAGTGGATAGTGACACTTCCCTCACACTGGCACTGGGGGGCTGACCATTTCTTGCTTACAGACAGCCTGCTAACCTCAAACAACTTCTCGCCCGCAATGATAAAATACTTAATAGTAACATGGACTCTGGAACCAAGGTCCACAACAAACCAAGATACCAACTTTCCTCTCATATAGAGCCTAGCAACACCCATCGGTGGACCCAGCAACATCAACCATACCATCTCAGGTTCATATCCCTGCTTATCCTCTAATGTGATTTATGCCATCACGTGTCAACAATGCCCTTCCGTCCTCTACCTTGGACAAACAGGCCAGTCCGACAAAGAATTAATGGACATAAGTCTGACATTAGAAAGCACAACATTAAAAAAACAGTGGCGGAACATTTTAATCTTCCGTAACATTCAGTCGCTGACAGAGTGTAGCAGTTCTCTTACAAAGGCATTTCAAGAGAGATGAGAGACTGCCAAATTGCAACTTGATAATGCTGCTCAAAATGCATCCTCCTGGACTGAATTGAGACCTAGGTTCCCTGTCTCATTACCAATGCTGACTTCTCCACGCTTATTACCCCTCTGCATATCACACCTAATCCAATCACGCCTGCTATAGTCATTCATGGGGTATTGTCATTTGCCTGCTAATGTCATTCAGCATCTGAAATCACTCCACTTTCCAGTTTATAGGATAGATGGGCTCACATTCCAGCTGTATCTGAATAAGTGAGCAGTGACTCACGAAAGCTCGTACCCTGCCACAATTTTTTTTTAGTCTTTAAGGTGCTCCTGGACTCCTGCTCTTTTCTACTGTTGATGGTATGAATTCCTTGGCCTGGCTCTCTCTCTTACCTTGCTCTCAGGAAGCACAGATCCTTAAGTAGCCCCAGGGAAGGTGGGAGAGAGGCACCTTTCTCTCAGGCCCTTGGTGGTTCCTTCAGGAGCTGAGGGCGTGGGCCTTGGGACGGCCTAGCAACCACTGTCCAAACCTCCCAGTCCATTCCTCTCTCTTTACCTGTTCAGAAATAAACTTCTTAAGGAGTGAAAATCTGACCTGCTGCTGGTTCAAGCCTTCCAAGTTTCCAGGGATCCTTGGAGACAAACGCAAAGGAGAAATAGAAAGAGGATGTCCCCCCCACCTTCTCTTTCTCTCTATCTCCAGCTCTAACCTTCATGGTTGCAAATGGGATTGAGGGTTGTTTGTTGTTGTTAGCCATTCAGTTGTGTCCAACTCTTGGCGATTCTGTGGACCAGCTCTCTTCACATTTTCCGATCTTGTACTGTTTCTTTGGGTCGTTCCATGCTCAGGCTGGTGTCGACTTTTATGGTGTCTAGCCACCGTGTCCTTTGGCGGCCCCGTTTCTTTTTGCCGCTAACCAATCCCAGCATAATTGATTTTTCCAGTGGGTTCTTCTGCATGACATGGCCAAAATAAGTCAGTCGCATTTTTATGATTTTTCCTTCCAATGACATGTCTGGTTTTACAAGGGTTAGTCCCCTTCTAAGTCTATTAAAAGGTGTAACTCTGTTTAGGATTGCACTGTATGCATACCATACATATCAGTTTTTGATTATTATTTTTTTAAAGCCAGTTTCTTACTGAAATCATGAGACAAGTGTTTCCAAAAAGACCTGAACTCACTGCTTGTGTGCTGGGCTTCCCATAATTCTAATAGGACTTTCTGGTTGCGGTCACACGAGCGAGATAACGTGGTGGTGGGGAAGCGAGGCTATTTGCTCCGTAGGAATTTGTCCCGCAGTTGCAGGATCACACAGTCCCTGGGAGCTGCGGGGGCAGCCCGCCACTGCATGATCAGACGCAAACCGTGGGTGAATGGGGGGGGGTTGCCGCATGTTTCCGGTGCGCTTCAACGGGGGATCGATGATTTGCATCTTCGCACTGAGTGCTCCCTATGCGCATACTGAAACGGGGGAAAAAACAACACCATGGAGTCAGGAGGGCCCGATCAGGCCATCCCGACGTCATGAGAGCACGCTGGCGCGATCACACAGGGGAAAGTCCATTCCTGGCCCGGACTTTCCCTAGTGTTTTTTTTACTCTGCTTCTGCGGCAGAGGAAAACAAAAAAATTGGAGCCAAAAATCCGAAATATAAATACACATTGATGGGGTCTGAACTGGCAGGGACTGATCAAGAGAGAGATCTTGGAGTTGTAGTAGATAACTCACTGAAAATGTCGAGACAGTGTGTGACTGCAATAAAGAAGGCCAATGCTATGCTGGGGATTATTAGGAAGGGTATTGTAAACAGATCAGCCAATATCATAATGCCCCTATATAAATCAATGGTGAGACCTCATTTGGAATACTGTGTGCAGTTCTGGTCACCACACCTTAAAAAGGATATTATAGCTTTGGAAAAAGTGCAGAAAAGGGCAACTCGAATGATAAAAGGGTTGGAACACTTTCCCTATGAGGAAAGGTTAAAGCACTTAGGGCTCTTTAGCTTGGAGAAAAGACGACTAAGGGGTGACATGATCGAGGTTTATAAGATTATGCATGGGAAAGAGCAGGTAGAGAAAGAGGTACTTTTCTCCCTTTCTCACAATACAAGAACCCGTGGGCACTCCATGAAATTGCTGAGCGGTCGGGTTAGAACGGATAAAAGGAAGTACTTCTTCACCCAAAGAGTGATTAACACATGGAATTCACTGCCACAGGAAGTGGTGGCGGCTACAAGCATGGACGGCTTCAAAAGGGAATTAGATAAGCATATGGAGCAGAGGTCCATCAGTGGCTATTAGCCACAAGGTATAGATGGAGTTCACTGCCACAGGAGAAAGCAATGAAAACAAGCATAGACGGCTTCAAAAGGGAATTAAAGTGATTTTTGTAAACAGATGGTCTTAAGTGGTTTGATGGCATCTACAAATCCTCCCCAATGGGGTGGCACTGTCCAGCAGATGGTTAAAGCCAGTCCCACATTATCAATGCCACGCAGTTTGTGGTGGAACTTCCAGGGCGATTCCTAGTCCTGATGGTATTGCCACCGTTGGTGGTGGTGGCAGCGGCGGCCCCTATGCAAAAAGCCTGGCGGAAGAGCTCCGTCTTGCAGGCCCTGCGGAACTGCATAAGGGTGGAGGGGTGGAGCCTGAAGAGGGCAGAGTTTGGGGCAGGGAGGGACTTCAGTGGGGTTTAATACCATAGAGTCCACCTTCCAAAGTGGCCATTTTCTCCAGGTGCCCTGACCGCTGTCACCTGGAGATCAGTCGTAATCCCAGGAGATCTCCAGCCACCACCTGGATGTTGGCAACCCTATTTCCATGTGAAACACACCCATCCTAACGTGCCGTTAGCCTCTGCTCAACTTTCATTCTCACTTTTATCTGTTTCCCCCCCCCTCGGCAATTAAGTGTAAGAATCAAAATATAAAACAGCTGTGTTCCACTTTTACTGCCACTAACATTTCTGTGACCGTTCCCTTTCCCCATTTCCACGGTCTCTTTAGAAGGGCTGCCCGCTGCAGTCTGTCGCAGGGAAAACAACATTTCGTTATGCTTTTCTGTTCCCGCTCTCCAAGCAGACTTCAAGCGTCACATTCATGATTTTTCATGCTCCAGAGCGCCTACCTTTGAACTCCTCGACAAACAATTAACATTTAATTAAGCCATCACAGCGTGGTATTCATTCCCCCGGAATCCAGTAGTAACACGTTTACACCAAAATCCTCCTTCCCTCCCCGCCACCCCAATCTTCCTTTTGTTTAACCATGGCTGACTTTTTATCCCCATTCCTGGGTGTCGCAGATACTTCCCTTCAGATAGAGACAGAGGTGGATAAACAATATAATCTGGAGACGGATAACAGGAACGCTGTGAGGTCATTAAACGCTTTGTTTCTCAGATAACTTATTTGCTGGCAACAGAGACAAACAGTCCGTGCTTTACAAAGAGCTGGCGTGTCTCTTTAGTCATAATAAGATTTGAGATACGCCGTCTCTTTTTCGATAACTGCGTGCCCATCGCTGGGGAGAATCCCCCTCCCCCGTGCTCTGTTCAGGGTGTCACCTCCTTTTAATCTAAATTATTTTAAATTTTACGCTTTGCTCCGTGGCAGCAGTGAGCAAGGGGCTACACATAGGGTGGCCAACCTCCAGGTGGGGTCTGGAGATCGCCTGGAATCACAGCTGATCTCCAGAGGATAGAGATCAGTTTCCCCCTTTATAAAAAACTTTATAAAGGACACAAACACAAAGGGTTTTTTTTTAACTTAAAATAAAAACATGCTTAAAACATTAGCACTCTTGCAATATTTTTGTTTATCTAACAGTGTCTGATAACTGACACCTCTCGCTCTGAATCATTGCATCAAAATGCCTGTGCTGTTGCAGTCTTGAGTATACTGTTCAGCTGTGTGTATCTGTAAGCTGCAAACCTACGATGACGCAGCAGCAGCAGAACTGGCAGCAGAAGCAGAAGACAGCCAGTTCCACTGCGCGCCTGAGAGAAGCCCTCCGGGGGCCTGATCCGGCCTCCGGGCCACATGTTTGACACCCCTGCACTAGAGGGTGAACTGTATGGCAATACACCCCACGGAGATCCATCCCCTCCCCAAAACCCACCCTCCCCAGGCTCCACCCCCAAAATCTCCAGGTACTTCCCAACCCAAAGCTGGCAACCCTGGCTGGCCCCATCCTTGGCAGCAGGGCCTCTCTGCCAAACGTGGCCAAGGGTCCAGTCACCCCGACAACAACCGAGAACCGTCTACGCCAGACCCCAAGAGCTGCTTCACACACAGTGACCCAACTCCAACCCCCACCCACGAGTGCTTTGCAGCACCAGACTAAAGGCACTGTCTGGGAAGCCCCCAGCCCAGCCCAGCCCAGCCCAGCCCAGCCTGCCGCTGCTGACCACCCCCAGTCCTCTGGCATAGCCTGGAACTGTGGGGTCTGTGGGCAGGCCCCAAGCCAGGATTTTCTTTAGTTGAGGGGCATTTAAATGTCTTAGGGGGCAAATCAAAATGAAGGTAATTTGATCTGGACCCTTGCACTGGACAGCTGTGCAGAAATACCCGGCTCCTTTCCTGTACCCGCTGCCACTCAGGGGCCCTGAGCAGAATGGGAAGTCGTGGGGCCTAGCCCCGAGACGCCCCGCTGTAGCCACGGGCTTGTCTGTGGGGCACCCAGCGTATCCTGACTTGCATAATTGGCTGTCCCAAGAGGGGGGATCGATAGCCGGCCCCTCTCCTGATTGCACCCCACCAATGTTCACTGCTTGGAAGGAACGATGTGGAGATGGAGACTACTGCTTTGTCCGATTCAGTATACTCAGAATATATGTTAATCTCAAAGGTCTCATACAAAACTGTTTCCAGAGACCTCTCTTGACTAGAATCTCCAGGGACTGAACCTGGGACCTTCTGATGGATGCACAAGTATGGATGCACAGTTCCTTCCTGGGATAAGAGAGGTCATGGTAACGGAATTTTGGATGCAGCAGTATTGTGTTAGAATGTCAAGAATATTTTTCTTTTAATGGCACCTCGATGGATGAGGCCAGGGCTGGGACCTCAATATTCAATGCCTGATTGCTACAGGTCAAGATGGGTAGCCCTGTCAGTCTGACTGTAGCAGCTGAAAAGAGCAAGAGTCCAATAGCACCTTAAAGACTAACAAAATATGTGGCAGGGCGTGAGCTTTCGTGAGTCACTGCTCACTTCTTCAGATTGCTGTAGAGGTTATTGAGAAGAATCCCCCTCCCCAGGTCAGACTGACCAGTTCATCAGAGAGCATTTTGCTTTTTTTTTTCAGCCTATAGCATGTGACTTGGCTCACTTGCTTGAGTCACATGATTTGTTCTACTGGGTTTTCGCCCCCTATGACACAAGCCCTTTTGGTGTTTGGCACTGTTTCCCTTCTTTCTGCTTACGATGCACTATGGTCTATCTTCCTTCAACGAAGCAATTTCTAAACTAGATTCTTTTCATTCGTAATATTTCCAGGGTCACTTCTTAAAACACGTTTCCTTCTCCCACCGATGTGGAATGGCAGATAGGAGCATGGATAAAGGAATGAATGTTATCTTGAACGCGTTCCAAAATCCCCCTCAAGGAACCTGCTTGCATATGCCATATCACCCTCTTGTTCCATCAGAGCAATCTAAAATACACAACCCCAAACATACAGGACTGTCAGGCTGTTGAGATATGGAGAGGTTTATCTTCAACGTGGCTTCCAAACTGGACTGTGTGTTGTTTCCCCCCAGCTTTTACACAACACCATTTTCTAATCACCCTATTTCTAGGTTTTCCCCATCCTGAATATGTTCTTTTGCAAACCTGATTTGTACTCTTATCTGTTTTGGAGATAATATAATCCAAGGGCCTTATCAATGGTGTTCGTATTTCTCTAAGCATCCCACTGACCTGGCTGTCATTTTCCACTGCAGCCTCCTTTCCCCAAGCATTTTTTTTCTCCTGCAACACCATTGGAGGGCCAGTTTGGTGTAGTGGTTAAGTGTGTGGACTCTAATCTGGGAGAACCGGGTTTGATTCCCCACTCCTCCACTTGCACCTGCTGGATGACCTTGGGCAAGCCGTAGTTCTGTCAGAGCTGTTCTTGAAAAAGAGCAGTTTCTGTCAGAGCTCTCTCACCTACCTCACAGGGTGTCTGTTGTGGGGAGGGGAAAGGAAAGGAGTTTGTAAGCTGCTCTGAGACACCTTTGGGTAGTGAAGGGCGGGGTATAAATCCAATCTCTTCTTCTTCTTCTTTTGAGCTTTTATTGTTCAGTAATAATTACCCTGACCTGGATAGCCCAGGTTAGCCTGATCTCATCCGGTGTCAGGTGCTAAGCAGGGTCGGCCCTGGTGAGTGTTTGGATGGGAGACCACCAAGGAAGTCCAGGGTCGCTATGCAGAGGCAGGCAACGGAAAACCACCTCTGAATGTCTCTTGCCTTGAAAACCCTCTGGGATCGTCTTAAGTGGGCTGCAGCTTCACGGCAAAGGGGAAAGTAACTGCTACAGCAGTACAGTGCTATAATCAGCTGTTGTAGTAGAATCACAATCGTGCTATAGCACAGGCACGAGTAAAATAACAAAAAAGGAGTCAGGAGTTGCAACAGTGGCTGTAACAAGCATCCCTCTGAGATGGCTCCGTGGAGGATGTGTGGAAGAGAAGAAGAAAAAACAGAGGAAAATGCACAGTAAACTCCCATGTGTGGAAGTTCTGTTGCCGCTGAATTTGAAATGGGAGGAGGGGTGGGGGAGAAGAAGACAAAGAAGAAGAGGAGGAGTTAGTTTTTATACCCCGCTTTTTAAACTTTGTTTTTATTACACCTTTTCTTTTCTTTTTTTTTAATATACTTTTTATTGGGTTTTCACATACTGCATAATCATCAACAATTATTGATACTATTACATTAGTTTTCTTGTACTTCAATCATTTCAACAAAGCAACAATACTACACAGTTTCATAAATTTTCCCTTTTACAGTCATCAAAATTGAAACTTTCGTATACACACATCCACTAGTCTTAACTTTTAAAGGTTCCATCTTTCTTCTCTCTATAAACCTTAGGTTACTCTTTTTTATCTCACATTTGTTCTTTTTGGGATGGATATTAGATATCTTCCCATTTTTTCCCTTTTTTTACCATTAACCTTTTTTACACATAAAGTCATATTGTTTATAGTCATATATTCCCTATACATATAGTATGATCAGTACATTTTCCCCATTACTACTCAACTATTTCCCCCTTCCTCAAATTCCCTTGTTATTTTACCACTAGATAGGCATTTTATCATACTTGTATCAAATCAGTTCATTTAAATTAATAACCATTAAACTTCTTGTCTCTTATATTCTAAGAGCACAATAATTATTTCTCTCCCATACACACAAACAACCCAATAACACAAAACCTATAAGACAATAGAATATAACATATTTCAGTGAACATTTTTACCAAACCAAATCATTTCATTCCACCACCTTACAATTCATATATATTCCAATAAATAAACTACCCCTTATTCCAATTTATTCCCTCCTTCATAAATCATAATTATAGCTTCAAACACCGTCAAATCATTCCAGCACTCTCTACTTTATGATTACAATAATTATACCTTCAAACAAAATCAAGTCATTCCAGCACTTCTTAAATTCATTATTTCCTATAGTCTATGAGGGCAATACTTATTTCTTTTCAGTATACTTCTTTTTTTTAAACACTAATAAAAGTACCATAAACCAAAAACACCTTAAAAATCATACAGAACAAAACCAAATTAATTTTAATTACTACTATCATGCTCTATTCTTTCCATTACACCATCTTAAATTCCTAAAGCCTAACAATTAACCTTGTATTCTAATAAGTAATCTTCCATTCTAACCAATTTCCCTTTTTATTTTTAATTTCATCTACCAACTAACACACATAGAAACAAATCATATAAAAATTTCATAAAATTTGATTTGCCTTCTATAGCTCTGTAATTTCTTTTTCCTTAATAACATGTCTATGTGTTGCTTCTCTTTACACTGATGGTAAATAATTTCCCTTCTCTCATCATTATTTTTTACAAAGTCATGCCTCCATTCCATTTTGTCCCTTCTTATTCTCCACTTGCAACGTCCTTGTCTTCCCCTTTTCCATTTTTTCTTCTTTACCGGCAGAACTCTATACACCTTTCTCTTTCCTCTTGTCTTCTTTCTCTTCCATTGTCTCCTTTTAACTGATGGAGTTTTTTCCCCTTGTCTTAAAGTTTGGGAGCATAGTAACTCTGTGTCCTCCTTTCCTTGCTGGTGCTCCATAATCACTTCCGGATTATGTATAATTGATTCTACATTTTCAATTCTCTCTCCTAAAATTGGGGTTCCATGCAGATTTACAAAAGCTTGCTCTATTCCCTTTCGTATTCCTTCTCTTACGGCCTTTTGTATTTCTTCTTTTAGGGCCTCTATGAATTGTTCCATTGACATTTCAGTCACAAATAAAGTCTCTTCCGCTAACTCCTCCATCTTATTTTCCCTTACAACCGCCATTTCAATGTCTTTCGACTTGCAGGCTTAATTATGTTCATCATGCAAATATAAGTCCTTTCCAAAGAAAATAACATCCCTTGCCCCGAATAAGAGAAATAGAAATAAAAGAATATGCAACACTTAGCTTCTTCTCTCCTTTTCTGGCCGCTGTTTTTTTCCCTCTTGTGCTGATTACTTTCAGGGCATTTTCCAGGCGTCTTCACTTTTTCCTTAAAGATGTGTGCACATACGCTTTTTAAGTTATTCTTGCTTCGTTGCTTTGTAATCCACCATAGAAATTTTTTGTAGTTAAAAACAAAGACGGAAGGCAGCAGCTGTGGGGAACATGGCGGCCATGTTCCCCTCCACTCGCCCGCTTCTGCTTCAGGGCGATAGTTGGACCCCCCCCGCATTTGCCAGTTGTGGGAGGGGCCACCACAAGCCCCCTGCGCCCGATCTCTCTCCGGGAGATCGGTCGGGACTCTCCAGGAGAGCCCCAAAAGAAAGCGGGAGGGAATCGGGCAGCGGAGTGCTTGCGCATCCCGCCGGCTCGCTGCGCCGCCGGCTTTATTACACCTTTTCAAAAGTACAGTAAATTAATATGATGCCAAATCAAGTTCCAGTATCAACAAACAAAACAAAAACCACAAAACAAAACCCCTGCTTAAATGCAAAATGAATGAATTAATTAATTAGTTTAATACGGTCAAAGTCCAATCAGATATACAAAATATAAATTCTACATAAAAGCTTACATTCAAGCTAAAACATTTAAACATAAAATCAGCCTCTGTTATATACATTAAGTCTCAAAATTAATAGACTCCTTAAATGTCTCTGCCAGCAATTGGTCTTATTAATAAGGCTAACGCATCATGATTTATGCTGGGCTTAAAATATCACATAGATGTTTTGTTTCCTAATGTTACAGATGTTGTTTGTTGTTTGACTTTGTATATCGTTGATCCTCTGTATGTTGAAATAATAAATAAATGTTTAAAATTGAAAGAAAAGAAGAAGAATGGTGCACCTGACCTGGTGGTCCCAGGCTAGCGTGATCTCATCAGATCTTGGAAGCGAAGCAGGGTCGGCCCTGGCTAGTATTTGGATGGGAGACCTCTAAGGAATACCAGGGTTTTGATGTAGAGCCAGACATTGGCCAACCATCTCTGAATGTCTCTTGCCTTGAAAACCCTACAGGGTCACCAGAAATCATCTGTGACTTGATGGCACAAGAAAAAAAAAAAGAACCGTGCACTGCTTAAACCATCTCTTTTTGCATATGAGACAACAGATTTGTAGATTTGGTTAATTCCTGAAACAAGGAAAATGTTACTTCATCTGAGTGCTCAGTGTTGTCTCTGCGTAATTCATGGAAACGAGGTATGATTCCCTGTCTCTGCCTAATGCCTGAAAGGTTTTGCTTATCTGACGGTTTAGGTGTTGTCAGTTGAAGGAATTAAATTTGAGGAATTAGACAGAGGATTTACTCGTTCTGTGACTACATTAAGGAGCAGCTTTGGGGGGATTTCTAGAATTAAGCCATAGTTCCTTTCCTTTTAGTAATTCGACAGTTTTAATTATTTCCATTTGGGTTTTGCATTACAGCGGATGGCACAGAATCCCTTGCAACAAAAATCGGTGCTTCCAGAAACCAGCCGGAGACCAGCTTTTCTGCTCCAGAATTGGACGAGAAGGTGCCACTGATAATATACTGTGTTATAAACTTCATGCAGAGATTAGGGCGAGAGGAGGGTATTTTATGTCCGCCTAGACTTGACCAGCTAGCACGCATGCACCCGGAAGTGATGTTAGGACGCCGGGCACACTGGGGGCGGGGCCATGACCCTCGGAGGGAAAACCATAGAGTTTTCCCTCCGATGGTCGTGGCCTCGCCCCCAGTGTGCTCGGCGTCCTAACGTCACTTCCTGGTGACGCGCACGTTGGGGCGGGGTTCCCCCCGGGGCCCGATCCACCGCCAGCGGGGAACGGGCCTCTGGGGTGGGGGTTTCCCCACCCCCCGGGGGGACTTGGCAGCCCTAGATGTTGATCCGTGTTGGAGTTGTGTTCGAGTGGAAGAATCACTTGCTGAATCACTCTCCGACTTCTTTGTTAAGCGAGCGACTTAACATTAAGCTCATAGGGATCCCTGAAGTGCCCTGTGGTGTAACACTTTAGGATAGCTGGGTGATCTGTATTATCTTGCCAAGTCATTAGGAACATTATACCACACATCCAGCCCAAATATGTGGCAGAAAGTGTGATGAAATGGACATCCATATGAATGTAACACTTTTCATTTAGTTGGGGCACTTAATTCTTTCCTTCTTCTACTCCAGTGCAGTTTACATTGGGGTGTGTTTTTTAAAAAATAATTTTATTACTTTTTCAGAAGCCATGAACAATAAAGCCTGAGACAGTTGTACAAGTCACTACAGTCAAGTAAAGAATGAAATCAGTATAACATGGGGACATAGAATGACACCCTCCCATGACCCACTTAAACAATCAGCTCCCCTTGTTCCACCTTTTCCAGAAATAAGGACCATTTATCTAAGGAACTATACAATTCCCTCTCACTCCGAGAAGCGTCAAAATAAACAGTACACAGTTTACATTGGTGCCCCCCCGGGTTGCCATCCCCCTGATGGGATGGGGGCAGGTTTCTCCCCGACTTCAGGGGCCCCGATCCGCCGGTGGCCAGCTGACCAGCAAGGAACCCCCCCCTCAGAGAGCCCCACCACACCCGGTGTGCCCAGCATGATGATGTCACCCAGAGGTCATGTCATCGCACCAAGCACATCGCATGGGGGACACTCTAGCATTTGTCTAAAAACTCTATGGTGACCATAGAGTTTTGGGCCAAATGCTCCCCTGCATGACGTGCCTGCCACGATGATGTCACCCGGAAGTGAGGTCATTGTGGTATGCATGCTTCAGGCGTGCGCGAGAAGATCCCAGGGAGCAGCCTGGAGCCCCCATCCAGCAGGAGGTAAGCACCTGGCAACCCTACCCCCCTCCCGCTCTGCCAAATGATGTGGATAGGTAACTTTGGACCAGTGTTCCCTCTAAGCTGAGTTAATGTGAGCTAGCTCACATTTTTTAAGCCTCCGGCTCACACATTTTTGTCTTAGCTCAGGAAGGAGGGCTCCAGAGCAAAGTAATTTATGCAGTAGCCAAATCGCTCGCTCACGACTGTAATGCCAATAGCTCACAAAGTAGAATTTTTGCTCACAAGACTCCACAGTTTACAGGGATCATTGCTTTGGACTCTGGATTTAATTGTCTTGTCCCCCCCCCCTAGATGGTTTGTAAAACTACAGCTTGCTTTGGCAGGGGGGGGCGGTCCTTGCTGAGCCAGGGGCCTGAGCTTCCACCCCAAAGCCTGACCCCGACGGCACCACTGCCCCCACATACTGTAATAGAACCAAAGACAGGAGAACATCCACGCTTCTCACATCCGCAGCAGCCGAAGTACTTCCTTCTCTTCCCATGCGAGAGATTTCCTCTGTGCGATGCCTTTTAATCTCGGCATGAAGGAGAGCACTTCTGCTAACTCCTGCTGCCGGAGATACATATTGCCGGTGAGATGCTGTAGTCTGAAGTTATGTAGACGTATTAATATCATACCCTTCGCGGTGGTTATCTCCGTTATCCTGCTTGTGGCTATTTGTTATATAATTGGCTGTTGAGAGGAAACCACATTCCTACGAGGGTGGAGGCAGAAGTAACGTTTTAGAGCAGTGGGACCAGTTTGAAAGCATATTCACGGCTTTTAGTGCAAAGGTACTCTTTTCTGTCCAGGATATAGCGCTAAAAAAAACCAACCCCCTGATTCTACAGGTTGGCACAAAAGCCAATAGTGGACAGGACTGACTGGCTAGCACCAATCGGGTTGGATCCAAACTCAACTGACAACTGATCCCCCCCCCCGCCACTCTTCAGGGTCTCCTATGCCCCCCCCCCC
>NW_015168073.1:373137-373238 GCF_001447785.1 Gekko japonicus
GTTGAAGATTTATGTTGAAAATGTATCTTGAAAAGACAAGGCCATCCAATTCGTTTGGGCTATAGGATACTTTCCGAGGGAGAAGCTCCTATCGCCTCTTA
>NW_015168073.1:376597-387775 GCF_001447785.1 Gekko japonicus
TTTCAAGAACAGCTCTGGCAGAACTATGGCTTGCCCAAGGTCATCCAGCAGCTGCAGTGTGGAATCAAACCCGGTTCTCCCAGATTAGAGTCCGCGCACTTAACCACTACACCAAACTGACTAAAGAGTAAGGACATTTATTCCAGAACAAAGTTTGAGTCCAGTGGCACCTTTAAGACCAACAAAGTTCTATTCTGGGTATAAGCTTTTGTGTGAATGCACACTTCTGTAAGCACGTGAAAGCTTATACCTTGAATCAAGGTATTCACTTACTTGATGTTAAATTATTTGGTTCAGTCAAATCATCAAGGGCAAAGGTCTTAAGGGATATAAAATGTCTTAAGGAATATTCAACACGGATACCCACCTGAACCAACATTTATTCCTGTATGCACGTTCATGAGTCATAATATATTGTATCTAAGGAAGTGAGCACTGATTCACAAAGTCTCAGACTGGAATTAATGCTGTTAGTCTTTAAGGTGCCACTGGACTTCTGTTTTATTCTGTGAGAAAACCTTGCTGACTTAGAAGTTTCTGGATTTGGAAATATGGTAAGAGCAGTCTAGAGTGCTAGACACTGGAACAATCAGTCATAATCCATAAATCCAAGGTATAAATGTCCAAGATCTTAAGCTTAAACTGTGTCTGTGTCGGATTTTGGCATCTGTATATGTAGACATTTGTGTATGCACATATTTGGGGGTTCAAGAAATCCTAAATTATCCCCTCTGTTCAGCTTCTGTCACCTGATCTGGTCTACTGCTAGCTGCCAAATCCTTAAGTTGTGGTTCTGACCATCTCTAAAATATTAGCCTACGAAAACAATAAAAAATGCCATTACCAATCCTGTTTGTTCCAATAGCAATTTCAATGTTTTTTCTAATCACCTTTATAACCATCCACTGATTAAAACAACACTTCCCTGACATACAACTCCTTGCCTAAATGTCGACAAATAGCCATATCACAGGGTGATCTCTATGGAATTGCACAGAGTTTTCAGTGATTCCCAGAGAGAACTGGTGTCACTTCCAGGGGAAAAGCCAGAAGTGATGTCAGTGCTTTCTAGGAATTGCCTGAGGCTCCATGGTTTTCACCATAGAGTTTCTGTTGATTCTTATAGAGGGAGTCAAGTCACTTCTGGGCTTTTCCCAGAAGTGACGTGCCACCATAGGCCCGATGGTCATTTTTTATTTTTCTCCCTCCAACAATGTGAGCAGGGATCCCCGACCAAAGGACTCGCAACCTAAAGAAGCTGAAGATTATGCCATAATCCATACATGTAAAAAAGAGTGATGTCAGTGCTTTCTAGGAATTGCCAGAGGCTCCATGGTTTTCGCCATAGAGTTTCTGCTGATTCTTAAAGAGGGCTTTTCCCAGAAGTGACGTGCCACCATAGGCCCAATGGCCATTTTTTATTTTTCTCCCTCCACCACTGTGAGCAGGGATCCCCGACCAAAGGACTTGCAACCTTAAATCCAACTGGTCCTAAAGAAGGTCCTGAAGATTATGCCATAATCCATACATGTAAAAAAGACAGATGTAATAACTAAAACTTTCTTCTTCTCCTTTTTTTAAAATAGGGAACTCCCCAAACACAAGAAGTTGAAGGAGTACCAGAAACTGAGAACAGGATACCAGAGGAACAAAGCATCATGGGTAAATGGGGTTTTATCACGGGGTTTTATCAGGTAGCATCAACATTCGTTCTGTGAGCAGGAAGCTCTGTGAACAGTAACGCCTCTTTCATTTCGATGTACTAGGAAGTGGGAGCACTGGTGCTGAATCCAGAGAAGACATTCAGCAAAGTCAAGATGGCTTCCGTGGAAACAGCCTCCTACTGCAGAGGAAACAGAAGGGGCACTCCGGCCTGCCGAAACCACAAGGCCCAAAGAAGAAGGAAGGTAGCGACTTTTTGTGTCATCACGCACATGGTCTGAGGATGGTTGCTTAAATTGGTGGTACATAGGGTTCCCAAGTCTGGGTTGGAAAATACCTGGAGACTTTGGGGGTGGATCCAGGAGAGGGCGGGGCAAAGTCAAGATGGCTTCCGTGGAAACAACCTCCTACTGCAGAGGAAACAGAAGAAGGGGCACTCTGGCCTGCCGAAACCAGAAGGCCCAAAGAAGAAGGAAGGTAGCGACTTTTTGTGTCATCACGCTCATGGTCTGAGGGTGGTCGCTTAAATTGGTGGCAGCAGAAAACCTGCTGCGGCACGGTGGACCAGATCCAACCCTCCCCCAAAAAGCGGGGACAGGTTGCTGCTTAGGGAGAAGTGCCCGTGTCCACACATACTCATGGGCAATGAATTTCAGGTTCAAGGCACGGTTTGGTTTAGATTGCGAACCTCCAAGTAGGGGGCTGGAGTTCTCTTGGAATTACAATTGATCTCCAGACTACAGGGATCAGTTCCCCTGGAGGAAATGGCCCCTTCAGAGTGCAGGCACTAGGGGTCAGTGCTCCCTCTAAGCTGTGGAGTCTTGTGAATAAAAATGCTACTCTGTGAGCTACTGGCATTAAAGTTGTGAGCGAGCGACTTGGCTTCTGCATAAATTACTTTGCTCCGGAGCCATCCTTCTTGAGCGAAGACAAAAATGTGTGAGCTGGAGGCTAAAAAACTGTGAGCTAGCTCACAGTAACTCAACTTAGAGGGAACACTGCTAGGGTTGCCAGGTTCCCTTGCCGCACTGACAAGGGGATTTGCGGGGCATTCTGGGACATCCCCAATGTGATGATGTCACCTGGAAGTGACATCATCACGTCAGCGACACTCTGGTTTGAGGGCAAGACTCTATGGTTTTAGGCCAAATTTACCATAGAGTTTTGCCCTCAAACTAGAGCATCTCGTGCAACGTCCCTGATGTGATGATGTCACTTCCAGGTGACATCATCGAGTTGGGGATGTGACTGTTTGGGGGCAGGGTTTTCCCTGCCAGCCACCTGGACAGTGGCAGGCTGAAGCCCTGAAGACCAGAGGAACCCCAACAGGACCTGGGGAATGGCAGCCCTAGCAGACAGCATGGTGTCACATCCCTGCTGAGTTCCTCCAAAGGAGGGAGGGAGAAAGAGCCTACCCCGCCAGCCTTGCATCTCATATTGTTTAGCCAGGCATTTCCTTTCTTGTGCAGGGCTCAGTCTGGCTGTGTGCCTCCTTCCCCACTCAGCAAGGGGCTCAGCAGGGCTGTGCATCTTCTCTGCCCCAGCATGGGCATGGCAGTGCCACATACCTTCTTCCTTACCCAGTGGAGGGCCAGGTCCCTCTGGCCACCGGCGGTGGGATGTTGGGGTAGGGTGGCCAGTTCCAGGTTGGGAAACTCCCGGAGATTTGGGGGTGGAGCCTGGGGAGGACAGGGGGTTTAGTGGGGTACAATGCCACAGCGCCCACCCTCCCAAGCATCCATTTCCTCCACAGGAACGAACCTCTGTAGCCTGGAGATGAGCTGTGATTCTGGGAGATCTCCAGGTCCCAGGTCCCAGCTGGAGGCTGACATCCCTGTGCAGGGTCAGAGAAGGGCCGTCTCTCAGTTGGGACCACGGCCTGCCCGGTTGGTGTAACAGCCCCCTCGGTCATCCACCCACCAGGATTTTCCCCAGTGGCCTTAATGGCCAATCTGCCCCGTTGCTCACTGTGGATGTAACCTCAGCATATTGTGTCAATGGGTTTGTCCTATCCAAGTCATAAGAGTTTGCACCTTCTTGTTGATAAGTGGGTGATGTGAAAATACTGCATAAATGTTCTATTATTCGTTTCTAACATGGTGTCTACATTTTGGCCACCCATACTGGAAGACTTTTGGCAAAGGCTGCGGAAACGGAGGATATTCCTTTTGCAGAGCGGGGTGGGGGGGCCTAATGAGTGAGAGAATTCTAAGGAAGCATTTTAAAAAATGTCTCGTGTCAATGGGAAGAAAAATCTCCCTTCTGCTCCTGTAATGATCCTTTTCCTTCTGCTTAATAGTGCTTGTGCAGGTCTCCAGAGATTAGAGCTACAATTCTGGAATCTCCCTCCCTCATCTGGTTTTCAGATCTGGGATAGTCCACGTGGTATAATTTTGTTCTCTTTGCTGATGACCTTTTCGGGGCAGTGCCCTCCAATTTTTTACCATATTTTCTCTCCGAGGTGTTACACTTTGCACAACCAAAATGAAAACACAGGCCAGCATCAAGTAACACACAGCTCCTGAAGGCAGATTTGTTCTAATTAGATTTGCTCTAATTTATCTGTCCTGAGTTGTCGTCCCTCCCCCCTGTTTCTTCATTGGTGGCAAATACTCGCTGTGGGATGCTTCATATCTTAGCAAATCTAACACAAAAACATCTGCTACCCTCCCACATAAAGGAGCAGCAAGCACCAACCAGCCACCATTACAGTGGATTAGTAATGCATGCATGCATGGTGCATGTCACGTGCAACCAGTGGGAAGGCTGGGGGTTGGGGAAATGGGAGGTAGAACATTAGCGGCCTCACTATGTCATTTCTGGGGGAAACCAGGTAAAACCATAGAGTTTCCAGTGATTCCTAGAGCTACCTATGTCACGTCCGGGTTGTAAAGTGGTGGAGTGCCAGGCGTAGCATAGTGAAATCAGCTCACATTTATTGATCACATTGGGACGAAAGGAGATAACTTAACCGGTGCGAGGCCAGCTTATATTCACACCCAACACACCCCCAATTCCCGTGATAGGTTCTATATACATGGCCCAGGTAACGATAGGTTCTTTTCAGGATCCCAGCGCTTCCATTGGTTCTCTCTAGGATCCACGGTGGCTATTGTTCTAGACCCGAAAGTCTCTGAGTCTGGTAGACCGCATTGCCAGGCGCACGCGGTCGCAGCCATCGTAATACATGACACAGGTTTCCCCAGGAAGTGATGTAATAACATAGCCGACATCACTGTTTTGTTTTTCCTCCTATCACTGCTCCAATCATGCAGCCCAATGTGCCCCATGTCTCTTCACATGAATAAGCCAGAGAAAGAAACCTCTAACCTTCAAATGTATGAAGGTATCTGAAGAAGTGAGCAGTGACTCACGAAAGCTCATACCCTGCCACAAATTTTGTTATCTGAAGAAGTGAGCATGACTCATGAAGGCTCATACCCTGCAACAGATTTTGTTAGTCTTTCAGGTGGTCCTAGGCTTGCCAAGTCCCCCCGGAGGGCGGGGAAACCCCTGCCCCAGAGGCCCATTCCCCGCCGCCGGCGGATCGGGCCCCGGGGGGAACCCCACCCCCACATGCACGTCACCAAGAAGTGACGTGACGACGCCGGGCATGCTGGGGGCGGGGCCACGACCGTCCGAGGGAAAACTCTATGGTTTTCCCTCGGACAGTCGTGGCCCCGCCCCCAGCGTGCCCATCGTCGTCACGTCACTTCCTGGTGATGTGCATGCGGCGCGTGTGCGCTCAAGCCGCAAGCCGGGAGTCCCCCACTGCGGCGATTTTTTCACTTGGCAACCCTAGGTGCTCCTGGGCTCTTGCTCTTTTCTACTGCTAGAGACAGACTAACATGGCTGCCCATCTTGTTCTATATCTTCATATGTAGTTTAGTGTCAGCCTTGACTGAAAAAGCAGAATTCCTAAGGGATCCTCCCAAAATTAGACAAAGGAGGGGTTTATTTCCCCCCCCTCCTTGCGCAAGGAGAGATTCCATTAGCTTTGAGGAAGTGCTTATTTAAAGACCTGGTCGTATGCCCTTTCTTGACAAAAGTGTTAAACAGTCTGTGCAAAAGGAAAACCGGGCAGCCCTTGATGATTTCTAAATCAAAAAGTAGGAGACATCCTGGCCAAAAGGATGGGGAGACTCATCTGTCGAAGCAGCAAAGGTTAATACCAGCTATTGATACAGTCACCAGTAGGGCTGCCTGGTCCCCTGGGGAGTGGGGATTTGCCTGCTCAAAGGGCCGCCGGGCCGCCGGCTTAGATGCAGGCGGCCGGGGGGACCCCACCCCCAAAGTGCCCAAATCCAGCCGACATGCCTGGCACAATGTCGTCACCCGGAGGTGACGTCATCGCGCTGGGCGCATCACCAGGAGACGCTCTAGCATTCGGCCTGAAAACTCCCCC
This sequence comes from Gekko japonicus, assembly GCF_001447785.1. Classification (NCBI taxonomy): domain Eukaryota; kingdom Metazoa; phylum Chordata; class Lepidosauria; order Squamata; family Gekkonidae; genus Gekko; species Gekko japonicus. Next base: position 382,665 of record NW_015168073.1, read on the forward strand.
CTCCCCCGCTGAAAATGGTAATGGACCTGGCAAACCTAGTCACCGGGCCATCCTAGGCAGAGTTACCCACCCTTCTAAGTCAGTTGAAGTCAGTGAGCTGAGAAGGGTGTGATGTGTTTTGGACTGTACTGTAAAATGCTCGACTATGTAACATCTCAAGAGTATAGCTATGTGAAAAAGACCCTGGAGTGATGACTCTTGGGCAGTTAAAAGTTTCCCAAGACTGAGCGCAGTTCAACTTTCCCAGTCTTTCGTGACAATATAATTTAGGGCGGGGGGGGGGGGGGGGGGGGGAGGACAGACAGAGGAGGCGATTGTTTCTCTACACAGCCATATGAAAGTCTGGGCCACTATGACCTCCTCCAAACACTACAGTTCCCAGAGTAAAGTGTGAGTCCAGTGGCACCTTTAAGACAAACAAAGTTTAATTCTGGGTATAAACTTTCATGTGCAGGCACATTTCTTCAAGAAGTGTGCATGGGCATGAAAGCTTCTACCCAGAATTCAACTTAGTTCCCAGGGTAACATGGGAGGAACGCATAACAGTTACCTGCTGGCCCATAACTATGGTGGGGCATTTCGGGGCCCTGCCCCCTCACTTACTGGCCCCACCCACAAGTTTCTATCCTTAAAAAAAACTTGAATGAGAAGAAGAAGGAGTTGATTTTTATACCCCGCTTTTCAGAGTGGTTTACAATCACCTTCCCTTCCTCTCCCCACAACAGGTACCTTGTGAGGTAGGTGGGGCTGAAAAAGTCCTGAGAGAACTTTGACTGGCCCAAGGTCACCCAGCAGGCCTTATTTGTCTCATAGCAGCTTACAATTACCTTCCCTTCCTCTCCCCACAACAGACACCCTGTGAGGTAGGTGGGGCTGAGGGAGCGCTGAGAGAACTGTGACTGGCCCAAGGTCACCCAGCTGGCTTCATGTGGAAGAATGGGGAATCAAACCCAGTTCTCCAGATTAGAGTCCTGATGCTCTTAACCACTACACCACACTGGCTCTCAGGCTCATTTGCATCACTTGAATGGCATGACTTGCAGCGATAGCCTTCACCTCCTGTTCTGTCAAACTGACCTTACGTGATTTGAACGCCCTGACTGTGGTGTCGGCTTGGTGATGGCTGCTGCACACATGCCAACGTCAAGTGTGGTGTGGCCACCAGAAACTCATGATTGTGCATGTGGGGACTCATCCAAGTCTGCAGTATATATTGCTACACATGCCCCCAGCTCATTAAAATTCACATCCATGGGGAGACTTTCTGTGTTGCAAAGTTCGTTATGATGGGCTGTCACTGTGGGAATTTGGAGCAAAGTGCAGGGATTAGGAGCTTTTAGCTGCAATGAACTCCTCCCTGCCTATTTTCTCATCCTGCTTTTCTCAATTTCCAGCCATCATCACCTGTTACCAAAAACTTGTCAGTCACCATCAGGTTTTTTTTTTTTTTTGGCAGACCAAGTCAAGAACGCTTAAGAATAGCTTCAAAACTAGAGCCCGTAAGAAGAAAGTCAAAATTCAGGGCTGGGTGGCAGGCACATGGCCATCATAAGGGCTCTGGATCAACTCCTAGGTGTGCAGAGCCTGCTTAGTGTTGGGACCATGGGATGTGGAAAGAAGACGCTTATGCCTCTCTCCCCTCGGACTGTGTTCTTGACCTGAAATGGCCCCCAGGAGGTGCTATTTGATCTGCTGGGGAAACGTATATGTCCTGATGACTGCACAACAAAGCAGATTAGCAGTTCCCAGAGCCATTTCAGGTTGGGGAAATGGTGCGGGAGGGAATGGTGCTGTGGTCTCAATCCAGATTGAGTTTCCAGCATGGCCCTCCAAGAGCCCATCTGATAATGGCTCATGTGTCCGCTGCATGGATTTTGTAAAGTGCAGATCAGCTTTCAGATGGTCAGTGGCTGCATAAAGCAAGTAGCTTTATGATGTTGACCCTCCCAACTCAAGGGACATTTACAAAGTGCCTTGAAGTCTCTGTTGCTCTATTTGTGGTCTGAATCACTAGCTTTTGTTCAGGGAAGAGAAACTGGATATGTTTTCTTGCCAATGTGTGTTTTAACTTTGTGTTAAGCTGTGTGTGGTTTAAGATTGAGTGTTAAAGCACCCATTGTCTAATGAGAAGGAGGGGGGAAATGGACTTTGTGGTCTGCTGGGGGGAAATGGGCTTTGTGGTCTGCTAGGATATCACTTTACATCTCTGCAAAGGAGGTGAGAGAAATTGCCCCATGTGCAAATTGGACCTGAGATTGGACTGCCATTGAATAGATCAAGGGTGACCTATGTGGAGGCATTTGCACATCATCATCATCACCACCATCATCATATGGCATTGTGTGTACTGTGTAGTATAGCCAGGAGATCCTAAGATTGTCTGGCAGCCAGAGGTTCTAGCTCTTTTAGCATTATGCACCACTAGGTGGTGAGCTAGGCTTGTTTTTTTTTTAAGGCAAGAGAACTTTCAGAGGTCGTTTGCCTTTGCCTGCCTATGCATCAGGACCCTGGTATTCCTTGGAGGTCGCCCTTCCAAATACTAGCCAAGGCCGACCCTGATTAGCTTCCAAGATCTGACGGGATTGGGCAAGCCTGGGCTATCCAGGTCAGGGCATTTGCACAGGTTGTTAACAACAGCTGTTTGTTTGTCTGTTTGGCTATTGAATTACAATATTTGTGTTGAATTAGAATATTTGTCTTCTGCTAGCCCACCAACTGTTTTCGAGGCCATTTTCAGCACACTTAGAACAATATAATGTGAAGCAATGTGACTCAAAATCAGGGCTTTTTTTCCTGGAACAGAGTTCCTGAACCTCTTCGACAAAATTCTTTTAAAAATGTTTAAAAGTTTGTGAGTTTTCAGTATACAGATTGAAAACTTCATTTCCTTCTTGAAAGTTCTGTCACCTCTTAAAAAAAAAAGCCCTGCTCAAAATAAACTCCTAACAGAATCTCCAGCGGTGATAAAGTGGGTGGAAACCTCCAACATTAGTAAATGTTTGCATCAATGATTTTTTTTCCAGCAGCCCAGGTGCCGAGTGAAGGGCTGCAGGAAAGGAGTTCCGAGGGCAAGGCACAGCTGAAATCCAGGCCACAGGCCAAAAGTTCCAGAGGTAGGATGTGTAACGTGGGAACTTGGTGGGCAGAAAGGCAGGGTACAAAATTTGTCAAATGCATAAAACAAATGAATGACACTTCACGGGGGGGGGGCACCTTATAAGGTTCGTTGTATCCCCAGTGCTGGGGACTTGTGAAATGAACGCAGGGGAATTACCTTCTGTTCCAAAGAAGCCACACCAGATCTCCATTGCAGCTATTCTAGGAGCTGATAAAATCTCCCAACAGCTGTTAATGTCTCAGAGCTGGGAGGAAGTGCAAAGACTGATGGGGTGGCCAACAGGGCTTTCCTTTCCATCTCAGGGCAGAGAGAAAGCTCAGCACATCCAGCCCATGTGCAGACCGAGGGGCTCTGGATCTGACGCACAAGCGCAGTGTATGGTAAAGGAAGCTGGAAAAGCCATGCATGGCTGATGCGGACACCTGGGCAAGTTGGAAGAGCTGGGAATAGACGCCAAGTGATTTGAAAAGGGTTATATGACTGAAGAAAGCACGGGAGCCTCTTCCATAGGAAGCCCCATCGACCTCAAGTCTGAAGGCCGAATGATCCCTGTGGGTTCAGATCCTGTATCTTGCTTCCCCAAGTTCCTCTGGCTTTTGAGTTCACCGGAGGACACCAGGCTTAGATGATAGAAAGGTCCTAGTGCTGAAAAGATGCATCCCACAGCGGAAGACCACCCCCACAATGGAAAAGTGTTCCCTCTAAGCTGAGTTAGTATGAGCTAGCTCAGTTTTTTAGCCTCTGGCTCACACATTTTTGTCTCAGCTCAGGAAGGATGGCTTCAGAGCAAACTGATTTCTGCAGTAGCCAAATTGCTTGCTCACAACTTTAATGCCAGTAGCTTACAATGTAGAGTTTTTGCTCACGAGATTCCCCAGCTTAGAGGGAACATTGGCCCTGCATATGCAGAAGGCACAGTATCCAAGCTTTTTAAGTGGGTACAAATGTGCATGCACTGTTGTGGATGCATACCCATTCAACTTGTCTCTACAAACTATGTAGAAAAGGGAGGGGGGCGTTTTCTGATTCTTCCCCAGTCACGGCTTCTGTGTTCATGATGACAGGGAACAGCAGCCATCTTAAACGCACTTCTGCTTTCCACAACCGATGCGCCGTGTATGCGTTTGCCCAAGATGTGAAAGCCTGAACTGGCCTCAAGAGAACTCGGGAGTAAACCTGAAGCACTAGTTCTTTGGAATCTCTCATTAAAACTAGGAATGTACTTTTAAAGGAAAAAAAGAATTAGGTCTATAATTATCGATTCCCAGCTTGCTGGCTTTATTGAGCAGAGACGTCAGACTACAGCGATGCAAGAGCGGAGCTGCAGGCAGTGCTGAAGAAAACATTGCAGACGGCATTAGCAGGGGAGTTCCTTTCCCTTCATCTGTGATTCTCCGGCATTTGTTAGCTAAACCTCTTAACTCCCCCAGCTACCGATTACTCGCACCAGGGAAGTTCCTCAACCGCACCGTTCCACACAGCATGGGTTTCATCTTCCAGTTGATTTTCTCTTTCTGAAGTCCGCACGCAGAGAAACTCTTATGAGTAAGTCCGTCACAAGGAGACAATTTCAGTTCTGAAAATTCCCTCCAGAGTTGTATCCAAAGAGCTCGCTTATGTATTTCCCCTCCCTGTTTCCCTTTTTTCTTCCCGCAACAGTTTCACCAAAAGGAGCGCAGGCGGTGACGGGAGGGGGGGGGATCCTATCTCTTTGCACAGTAAATTGGTTTTTCTAGTGTTGTAGATGTGAAGGCATGGGTTGAGTTTGCTAGAAGTTTTACGTTCACTTGGGTCACACTGGTGATTCAAGGAAGGGAGATAAAGATGGGTGCTTTATCAGGGGTCGTTTCGTAGAAAAAGAGCTAGGGGAACTCATTAGCATAACTCATTAGCATATGCCACACCCCCTGACATCACCGGAAGTGTGTCATGAGACCACACCCCCTGACATCACCGGAAGTGTGTCATAAGGCCACACACCCCGCCCCCAACG
>NW_015168073.1:387894-395677 GCF_001447785.1 Gekko japonicus
GGCCGGAAGCAGGGGGCGGGGCTTCGTCATGTGCCCCGCCCCCTGCACCTCACCCGGGGGGACTGTGGTCCCCCGCGTTCCCCCCCGAAATGACCTCTGTGCTTTAGTAAGAACATAAGAAGAGCCCTGCTGGATCAGACCAGTGGTCCATCTCACACAGTGGCCAACCAGTTCCTCTGGAAGGCCAACAACCAGGCTTATAGGCCAAGGCCTTCCCCTGATGTTTTTTCCTGGCTGTGGGATTCAGAGGCTTGGTGCCTCTGAATGTGGAGGCTCTCCTCAGTTACCAGGGCTAGTAGCCACTGATAGACTGATCCTCCATTAATCTATCTAATCCCCTTCTAAAGCTGTGGCCATCACTACATCCTCTGGCAGTGGCCATCACTACATCCTCTGGTTGGATGTAGCTTTATTTCTATATACAGGTTTTACTGCAGAATTTTTGTACTTCCTTTCCATTTCTGAAACTCCAGGTTATCCATCCGTCCCAAGATCACAGCGTCTTATTTCTTAGCAATTCTCAAGACAGTTTCTTGCCAATAAGCGTTCTGTGTTCTTTCACTTCTGTAATTGCCGAAAAGCTTCATGGCCCCATTCCCGAGCTAGAGAAGGTGTTAGAATTGAATCCTGCATTGTTAAGAGAAGAGAGGTAGGACAGGTGAAGTGTAATGGGTCTTGAGCAAGCGGGTGAAACCACCTTTGGAACTGGGTGTCAGAATAATGTGGGAGGTTGAGCTTTAGGTGCAAATTGAGTTCCAGACCAGTGAAATAAGTGTAAAAAAAAAAAGAGGGGGGAAAGCAAGTGATGCTAGCAGCGCTTTGGTACTTAGTGGGAGGTCAAAAACGGATGACTGCCATGCTGAGAAGATGGTAAGGGGATGTGTGAAGGAAAACCAAGTGTCAGGATGTTATAAAGAGGCCAGCTTCCTTGCTTTGATTTATGACTTTCTCGTCTCTGCCATTCCTGGGAAATATAATAACTGAAGCACGGTATATAGAATATCTTAAATGATATAAGCAATAATTATATTTTGTGACAGGTACACTGTATTCACAACCAAATTATGAAAAACAATACACAGTATACAGATTTACAAGAGTTGTAACACTCCAAAAAAATTCTAATTGTTTAAAAAAAAATAGCAAAAAGAAGCTTGCAAGACTACGGGGAGCCGGTAACAAGAATCCCATTTCTGTAATTTTCATCAGATCTTACAGCTTCAAATATCTGCTTATGACTCAGATATTCAGGAAGTACAATAGAAGGGCAAAACGGCCCCATATTTCTTATCATTTAGAACATTCAAGTTGACAAGAGGGAATCGCCAATAGAGTTTCTAACGTGGAAGATAGTCTTCTCAATTGGTTTGCAAGTTTACTATATACGGTGCTATTGTATAAACGCCTTTTGCACCGTAGTCCTTTTTTGTTATAAATTCCTGGGAAATAATCAGCCGTAGCACCGCATATCTTTATGCACAACACATGTATGATGGACAGGGTGGGATATTCTCTTTACAGGACTCCGGAGTAATGTCAGATATGCACAGCGCTTTCCCTTCGAATCCGAAATCAGTAGACATCTAGGCTGCTCTCGGTATGATCCTCAAGTCAAAACTAAACAAGGACTCAGATGGTTTGGAGTGGGTTCACCAAAGTCGTACAATGCCTGCCATTTTACGAACTGCACTAGCACTTCATGTTGTATCTTTATAATTATATTGTTGTGATTTTATTCAATTTTTCTGTTTTAGTTGTTCAGTACATTCTATGTAAGTTGCCCTGAGCCTGCCCTGGCAGGGAGGGCGGGATGCAAATTAAATAAATACGATACTAAAAAAATATAAATAATAAAACCCCCATGGTTCGTTGGGACATCCAATGGCCCCAGGCGGGTTTGTACACATCAGTGTGGTTGTTGCCTCCCCTGTCATGGAGGACCACGTGGTAACCCTGTGACATGGTTACTCCCTGCAGCGGTGCCCCCCCTCCCCTCGGGAGTCGGTGATGCTGCCGTAGGAAGTAACCGCATCGTATACTCCTTACACATCATCTCCCCCTTTCCTGATATTACACGCACAGCATGGGGAGCAGCCAGCCGAACGGAAGCAGATGCCGAAGAGCCACAGCAGTGTAATCAGTAGCCCTCAGTAGTGTAATCACGAGCCCTCAGCAGGCCCTGGGGTTGCCAGCTCCAGGTTGGGAAATACCCGAAGATTTTAGGGGTGGAGCCTGAAGACGGTGGGGCTGGGTAGGGGAGGAACTACAGTGGGGTATAATGCCATAGAGTCCACCTTCCAAAGCGGCCATTTTCTCCAGGTGAACTGAGCTCTGTCACCTGGAGATCAGTTGTAATTCCAGGAGACCTCCAACCGTCACCTGGGGGTCGGCAACCCTAGCGGGGCCTGGGATGCGGAGGGGGAATTAGGGGGCCAGGTCTTGACATGTCATGTGTAGGTCATGTTGCTTGTTTTCATACGGTGATTAGGTTGGGCTGAGTGATAGGAAGAGGTTGCCCTAAGGGAATCTTTGAGGGGTCTTCCCCAAGCCCCGCCCTCCTCAGGCTCCACCCCCAAAATCTCCTGGTATTTTCAGTTAGTGTTTCAGCCAGGCCCACGTGGTGAATGGTTTGGTGGGTTGCTTCACTGCTAATCTGGGCCCATCTGCAAAAATGCTCTCTGGCTCCATTCTCTGTGTTTTGGCCCTCATTTGCCCCCACATCATTCTAGTGCGTGTTTCCCCATGTGTCTACGTTAAATGCTGTAAAATCACTTCCAACTTACGGCGACCCTAAGAATGAATGACCTCCAAAATGTCATCACGCTGGGCACATTGTGAAGAGGACGCTCTAGCATTTGGCTAAAACTCTATGGTGACCAAAGAGTTTTCAGCCAAATGCTAGAGCGTCTCCCATGCAACGTTCCCAGTGCGATGACGTCACCTCCAGGCTGGGAGGGCAGATTGGGAGCCACAAAATCAGGGGAAACACCACCCCTATCCAGGGGGATGGCAACCCTACCAGAGCCCCAGATACCCACAGATCGATTCTCCATTATATCCTATGGGGGACCAGCCTCCATAGGGTATAATGGAGCGCCCAGCAGCTATTCTGCCCCCCCCCCGCTTTCTGATAGCCCTGAGGCGGGGGAGGGGCTCCAGACCCGGGGATTGCCCACCCCCAAATGGGGATCGGCAACCCTATCAGCAGACAAGCCCAGTTTGGACTCACAGCTCCTGCCCCAAAAGAGTGCCTTGGGATGCAGCAGAACCCCCCGTCCTCATGTGGGAGCAGTATGTTTGCTATCGTGATTAATGCAATTGGAGAAAACCTTTACGGGGGGAAGGAGCTTCAGAGTCTGCAGCAGCCACGCGTAGCTGCCCCTGCAGGGAGGCATCATTCCTCACGCAGAGACGCCATTGGCGAGGAGTCCAGCCATGAACTTGCTGGTAGCCGTGGCGCTCTCCTGTGGCATTGTCATGGGTGGCCGCTGCAAGTGTAAGGTGGGCCCCAGCCACGCTTTCAGTGTGCTAGCCGAGTCTTGTTAATTGGCCCGCAGCCCTGCTGACAGGAAATGGTATTTCATGCCACTTACTACATCAGATGGAGAATCCATTTTCGTCCATAGCACGATCTTTTCCGCAGTTCTTTGTCATGCGTTTGCACCTCCAACGGGACCAAATTGGCTTGAGTCACAGGACAGAAATGATATGAACGTACCATTTTAAAATCCATTTGTCGCTAATTGGTTTTTAGGGCCCTCGCTGCCTTCTCTGGGGTTGTACGCCAACGGATAAATGGCAGACTGCCCCTGGCAAAAACAGAAGAGTAAGGCTGCAATCCTAAGGACACAGTCCTGGATGTAAGCCCCCTAGAATACCATGGGGCTTACTTTGGGTTGCCAGCCTCCAGGTGCTGGCTGGAGATCCCCCGCTATTACAACTGACCTCCACGCAACAGCTAAAAAAATATAAGTAATAAAACCCCCATGGTTCGTTGGGACATCCAATGGCCCCAGGCGGGTTTGTACACATCAGTGTGGTTGTTGCCACCCCTGTCATGGAGGACCACGTGGTAACCCTGTGACATGGTTACTCCCTGCAGCGGTGCCCCCCCTTCCCTCGGGAGTCGGTGATGCTGCCGTAGGAAGTAACCGCATCGTATACTCCTTACACATCATCTCCCCCTTTTCAGCCAAATGCTAGAGCGTCTCCCATGCAACGTTCCCAGTGCGATGACGTCACCTCCAGGCTGGGGGCAGATTGGGAGCCCCAAAATCGGAGGAAACACCACCCCTATCTGGGGGGATGGCAACCCTACAAGAGCCCCAGATACCCACAGATCGATTCTCCATTATATCCTATGGGGACCAGCCTCCATAGGGTATAATGGAGCGCCCAGCAGCTATTCTGCCCCCCCGCTTTCTGATAGCCCTGAAGAGGGGAGAGGGGTTCCAGACCGGGGGATTGCCCACCCCCAAATGGGGATCGGCAGCCCTATCAGCAGACAAGCCCAGTTTGGACTCACAGCTCCTGCCCCAAAAGAGTGCCTTGGGATGCAGCAGAACCTGCGCCCAGGCTCCATTCACATGAACAGAGCCCCCCGTCCTCATGTGGGAGCAGTACGGTTGCTATCGTGATTAGTGCCATTGGAGAAAACCTTTACGGGGGGGGGGGAAGGTGCTTCAGAGTCTGCAGCAGCCACGCGTAGCTGCCCCTGCAGGGAGGCATCATTCCTCACGCAGAGACGCCATCGGCGAGGAGTCCAGCCATGAACCTGCTGGTAGCCGTGGCACTCTCCTGTGGCATTGTCATGGGTGGCCGCTGCAAGTGTAAGGTGGGCCCCAGCCACGCTTTCAGTGTGCTAGTCGAGTCTAGTTAATTGGCCCGCAGCCCTGCTGACAGGAAATGGTATTTCATGCCACCTATTACATCAGATGGAGAATCCATTTTCATCCATGGCACGATCTTTTCCACAGTTATTTGTCATGCGTTTGCACCTCCAACGGGACCAAATTGGCTTGAGTCACAGGACAGAAATGATATGAACGTACCATTTTAAAATCCATTTGTCGCTAATTGGTTTTTAGGGCCCTCGCTGCCTTCTCTGGGGTTGTACGCCAACGGATAAATGGCAGACTGCCCCTGGCAAAAACAGAAGAGTAAGGCTGCAATCCTAAGGACACAGTCCTGGATGTAAGCCCCCTAGAATACCATGGGGCTTACTTTGGGTTGCCAGCCTCCAGGTGCTGGCTGGAGATCCCCCGCTATTACAACTGACCTCCACGCAACAGAGGCCAGTTCCCCTGGAGAAAATGGCTGCTTTGGCATTGCACCCCACTAAGGTCCCTCCCCTTCCCAAGCCCCGCCCTCCTCAGGCTCCACCCCCAAAATCTCCTGGTATTTCCCAACTGGGTGCTGGCAACCCTAGACTTACTTCTGAGTAGACCTATTCAGAATTATTGTTTACATCTTTTATACCCTTACCTTTCTCCCCAGTGGAGACCCCAAATTGGTTTACATCATTTTCCTCTCCTCCATTTTATCCTTACGAGCAGGGCCGGCCTGAGGTGATTCTGCGCCCTAGGCAGGGTGCAGATGCCAACCTCCCGGTGGGGCCTGTACACCTCCCTTTTGCCACCTCCCCCCCCGCTGCCGCCACCGTGTGCATCCTCGGTGATCCGGACCGCTGGGGCATCTGTGTGGCCGGGACTGAGATGGGGATGCGCCAGGGTGGCTACCGAGGGCAGCAGGTCAATGCCGTGGCGGGCAGCCATGGCAGGGGCCCTTCCTTCTTTCCTCCCTTCCTTCCCTTGCCCCCCTCGGCAGAGCGGCCTCCCTCGCTCGGACCCCGGACCCCTCTGCTGCTTCTTCCCCGAAAGGAGGGAGGCGCCTGGGCGGGCCTGAGGGTGGTGGCAGCGTTCGGGCGCAGGTCCCCTCCCTGGGCCTGGGTGGCTGGGTTCGAGGGGGGGAGGCTGCACGCAAGCCACTGCGCCCCTGCCTGCCTTACCTTGCATGCTTTCAGTGGCCACAGATCAGCACGTGGCAGCGCTGGGGAATCGAAGGCGGCGGCGCAGGGGGTGCGCTTGCCGTCAGTGGACATGCCAGGCGGGGGGGGGAGCTTGGCAACCCCGGGGAGGAGCTTCTGGACACGCCGAGCACCCCAATCCCCCAGCAGGGCAGGAAGCGCTAGGACCTGGCGAGTCCTCCCGTCAGAGGCGGAGCGGAGGCAGGCAGGCGAGGGAGGGGGCGGCACTCAGGACCTGAGCGAGGAGCAGCAGAAGCAGGAGGAGCTGCAGGCAGGCGGTGACGGGACTGGCGGGTGAGCCCACTGCCGTCCGGGCTCTTCTCCGAAGAGTCAGGGCAGGGTTGCCAACACAGCGGCCGCCCCTGCCTCTCCTCCCGCACCCTAAAGGCCGGCCCGTGCTCTAGGCGAATGCCTAGTTTGCCTAGCACCGCGCTCTAGGTGAATGCCTAGTTTGCCTTGCGGGCGAGCCGGCCCTGCTGGCTTGAGGTCACCCCCAGCAAGCTTCCATGTCCAAGTGCAGATTCGAACTTGGGTCTCCCAAATCACTTTGGTGGTACTGGCACTCCGACTGCTACGCCACACTGGTTCTCATTGCTCCCTGTGTCTGTAATTTGAAGAGTTTTTTCCTTGTCAATAAAATGGGGAGGGGGGCTTGATTCTCAATAGACCTGTTTAAGATTGTTCCATCAAGGTACCAAGTTAGAACATTCACCATTTGCCATCTAGCACACTGTTAGGTTTATGCTCATTGACATTAAAGTGTAGGATTGGGGCCAGTACACACTTGTTCCCCTGTGAAATTTTATCCACCTATTTCTACATAAGATACCTGAGGGCCAGTGATGACTAAGAGATGGCTAAGGGGGGAGATGATAGAGGTTTATAAAATTATGCATAGGGTGGAGAGAGTTGACAAAGGGACATTTTTCTCCCTCTCCCAAAATACTAGAACTGAAGGGCATCCAGTGAAGCTGTTGGGCAGTAGGTTCAGGATGGACAAAAGGAAATAATACTTTATACAGAGAGTGATTAAAATATGGAATTCACTGCCAGAGGATGTAGTGATGGCCATAGGAATGAACAGCTTTAAAAGGGGATTAGATAGATTCATAGAGGATAAGTCTATCAATGGCTACTAGTCCTGGTGACTGAGGGTGACCTCCATGTTCAAAGGCACTCCCACAGCCAGGAGGCAACGTCGCGGGCGGGCCTCAGCCTTTATGCCTTGTTGCTGGCCTTCCAGAGGAAATGGTTGGGCACTATGTGCGACAGGATGCTGGACTACAAACGGGACTGGATGGACTATTGGTCTGATCTAGCGGGGCTCTTCTTATGTTCTTTGGAAGGCCTCAGCCTCTATGCCCTGTTGTTGGCCTTCCAGAGGAACTGGTGTGAGACAGAATGCTGGACTAGAAGGATGTAATGTATTCAGCCTGACATGCCCAGACTTGCCCGGGCTGGCCAGGCACAACTCTTCAATAGCTTCGTGTCCAAAGACAATGGGTCCGTAGGATCCTAGCCGGCCCAATCAAAGGGCCAGCTTCTCAGCCGGGAGACAAATGGGCGCCCGGTTACTGTAAATAGCCTATCGGGAGTAGGGGGTGTGTTTAGGTGTACTTGGTGGCGGGTTTTCTGAACCTATATAACCAGCCTGCGAGCTGGTCCCTTCGTCTTTGTCCTGAACTAAATAAAGGTATGCTTAGCTGAAATCACTCTCCGTCTGCATACTTTTCACTGGCGACGAGGATGGGATCCACG
>NW_015168073.1:395888-401156 GCF_001447785.1 Gekko japonicus
GTGTTTAGGTGTACTTGGTGGCGGGTTTTCTGAAGCTATATAACCAGCCTGCGAGCTGGTCCCTTCGTCTTTGTCCTGAACTAAATAAAGGTATGCTTAGCTGAAATCACTCTCCGTCTGCATACTTTTCAAAGGACCACTGGTCTGATCCAGCAAGGCTCTTCTTACATTCTCAGGCAGGCCTCTGCCTCTGTGCCCTGTTGTTGGCCCTCCAGAGGAACTGGTTGACCACTGTGTGAGACAGGATACTGGACTAGAAGCTGGACTAGATGGACCACCAGTCTGATCCAGCAGGGCTCTTCTTATGTTCTTAGGAAGGCCTCAGCCTCTGTGACCTGTTGTTGGCCTTCCAGAGGAACTGGTGGGCCCCTGTGTGAGACAGGATACTGGACTAGGTGGACCACCTGTCTGATCCAGCAGGGCTCTTCTTACGTTCTCAGGAAGGCCTCTGCCTCTGTGCCCTGTTGTTGGCCACTTGTGTGAGACAGGATGCTGGACTAGAAGGACTACTGGTCTGATCCAGCAGGGCTCTTCTGGTGTTCTTAATTTATAGGATAGAAACACTTCTCTTGTTTTGCGTCATTCAAAAGCTAAAGCCAAGACTTTTGAATCTGCCTCCCCCCCCCCCACATAAATTGATGGATTCTGTTGGTACTGTCTGGCTAAGACTTCTCATCCATATTTGGGACAACAGCACCCTCCACTGGCGATACAAAATTTACTAGCTTTTCAAAACTAAGAGATGTTCATTGTTGGAGACGTTTGTTTTAATCTATCTCAAAGGCTCAGAGATGGCTGTATCCTTTGTCTGCTGGATTTGAAGACACTTTTCAAAGATTTCAGACTGGCGTACAACAACATGGAACAGTGGAAACAACAATAAACAGTGGGGGGGGGAATCACACTGGAATAATATTAGCATTAAAATGTTTTACAGTGTGGGAGACAGGCAGGTTTCCTGATCATTTAAATAAATGCGTAGCTACTGATCAGAACAGCAGAAAATCAGGGCATGGCAGGAAATCAAGAAGCGTCTGAGATAAATAGAAAGGTTTCCGTGCAAAGCTGAAACCGGCACTTTGAACGGCCTAGACATGCACAGGAAGTCAGTGCAGTTGCTTCAATGTCTGTGTCATGTTCTGCCTGCCTGCTAACATCAGACAAGATTTTGGCCGCTGTATTTCGGATCAGACGAAGTATTCCCTCTGCCTTCTTTGCAGATACGGGGAAACAGATGGAGACGTTACCTCCGTCAGGCAGCTTCTCACGTTTGGAGCCCACTCTAAGCCAGTGGATGATTCCTGAATCAGAGACGTAAGTATACTAAATAAACAGCCACTAGTTCTAACATTACACTTTGCAGACACAGGATGATAATGTGCATATGGTAGTAGGTACGAATCAGCAGACCAGGCAAAATATTTTCAAATTCGGGATCTCTTGGATTTTTGTCTGTTTCTTTTCACTTATCTCCAGACTTTCACCCCATTGGGGGCCCAAAGTGGCTTACATTGTTCTCCTCTCCTCCATTTATCCTCACAACAACCCTGTAAGGTACATTAGGCTGAGACTGTGCAACTGGTTCCAAGGTCAGACAACAAGCTGCTAAGGTAGAGTGGGGATTTCAACCCGGCTTTTGTGGGGTGGCTGCTACTGAATAGTAGCAAGCAGCTCGGGCTGGGTGAGTCTTGCAAGTCACACGGTGGCAAGTAACTTGGTGGTTGCTGGCAGGCCTGGTCCTGATGAGTCCTCTCTCAAAGCCCAACACAGCCCTGGCTTTTACAGAAAGACCAAGGCTTGAAAGCTGGCAGTACTATTGCAGTGGCCTAGCAATGGCCACAATGGCCTCTGAGCAGCCAATCAGAGGGCATTATTTTTTAAAAGGTATAGATGCCTTTTCCATTATTTTGGGAAGTTTTAACCCCCTTGCATGTATTTTTCTTTTTCTTGTTCTGAAAACCTGGGGCTTTTCCAGGTTTTTAGAAAGATCTGTCTTGTCTGTTCATGGCCCTAGTCTCCAGATCTAAGTATCCTCACATGGGACCACACTGAGAATTAGATACATTGACGTTTCCTTCTGAAATCACTCGATTCAAAGTTTATTGCTCTGAACACAGGCAAAATATAGTGTAAGCTTGGTGCAGTGCAGGAGTGTCTTAAACCCAAGCTGCTGAAGGTTGTGTATGGTGAAAACAGCATTTTGAGTTATACCTAGAAGACAGTAGGTAAACAGTGTTGCTGGAACATAGACATCATGTGCTGTCAATGACTCTTTTCCACCTGAATCCTATCTACACTGGGCCTATCTACATCATAAATTGATACCATTTTCAATGCCACTGCAACTCTCATGGCCTTCCGCAAAGGATCCTGGGAAACTGTAGCTTGGCAAGGTGCTGAGAATTCTTCTGTTATCAGTAGTACTTGTATTCTACTTTTTCAGCCACAATATTTCTCAGAAAGGGTTAGAATAATAACATCAGCTGATAGGTTAAATGATATTGCTCTGATGGTGATGGAACCCTTTGAAGGGTATCTAAGCTTTGGAGAAGATACTCTTTCAGCGTTGCAGTGGTCTGAGGGATTCCTGAGGCAAAAAGAAATGAACCGCTTCTTTGAACAATCTGACTCAGAGCTTGGAAGCTAAGCAGGGTCAACCATGGTTCTTGGATGGGAGCCTGCCAAGGAAGCCCAGGGTTGCTATGCAGAGGAAGGCAAGGGCAAACTACCTCTGTCCATCTCTAGCCTTGAAACACCATGACCTTGGGGTTGCCTTGAATCAGTTGTGGTTTGATGGCACATGATTTTTGTTATCTGTTTGTATAGGGTGTTGTCAGTGATGTCAGCTGAACCCAGGGTGATGCCCACATGCTGTGGTTCTTAGCTTTGCTCCCCCTCAACAGCCACAGTAGTAGCAAATGTTAGGTGTAAAGGAAGGATTCAGAGTCCAGTTTTCCAGCTGTTCTTAACCACCCTTAGTACTGACGGCCCTCCTCACAGAACTAAGGTTCAGAGTGACCCCGAGGCATAAAGAATATCTACAGTGTCTAAGTCTATAGTGCAGTCTATAGTCTAAGTAAAGAATATCTACAGTGTCTAAGTCTATACTGCAGTCTATAGTCTCTTATTTTGTTGTCTAGTCTCCTAAATAGTCATGAAACAAGAGGAAGAACCATGAGGAATCAAAGCCCATTTTTCGATCAACCTTCATTGCTGTTGGTGTCTCTCCCTCGGTACCGTCTCCCCCACACCCCAAGTCCTAGTTCCTATATTCCCTCTTCCCCTGACTCCAGTTTCCCTCCCTACCACATTCTGGCTTCCCTCCCCTCTCCTCCCCTGACCCCATTGTCCCTTCTTCCTAATAAAGGCATATATTATCGAGACTGTATTTTGTTGCTGATGTTGACTTCAGTGGAAGTTGTTGGTGTCCCACATTTTTCTAAAGTGATATCATAAACTTTTTTGTCAAAGACTTTGGGATCTCATGAGATGAAAGGTGCTAAGAGTATTTTGGTAACTGGTCTTTTATTATTTACTATGTAGAACAGTCTTGCTTTTCTTGGTAATGCGACAGGAGAAAGGCAGTTACCTGCTGGGGTCATTACAATTACATAAATCGTGCATCTAGGGATTTCATAGCTTGCAAGCAAACAAAATCAAGCATAATTAGAAAGGGGTGCCCAAAGTTTGGATGTCTTGTTGTCTTTTGCTCCTTTTCCAACGCAAAACAAAAAATTAACTTTCTAAGAGTTGGTCTGGTTCTTTCTTGCTTTCTCAAAGGGACTCAGCAGTCCTGGAGTTTCCTGGCCTAAGCAAGGAGCTGAGCATGGGAATGGACATGCCTTCTCCTGAAAGCCAAGTTGAAGCAGGAGAGAATGACAATGCAACTTTGCCAGAGAAACCCAGCTTACAAACTAAGATCACTGGACATATCGCAGTAAGTTTCACAATGTGCGATCTTGCAGCTAAATCCCCTCGAAAACTAATGGGATCTGGGTCCAGAGGATTTGGGGGAGCAGTGTTCAACCTAACCTGAAGCAAGGTGAGATTTTGGAGGACCATTAATGGGCAGCAAATTGTCCATTATTTACCTTATGTATTCTTACCATCATGGGTAGTCGAGAAGAGAATGTCATCTGCTTGGCATGCAGAAGGTCTCAGGTTCAATTCCCGACATCGCCAGTTAAAAGGATCGGGGAAGAGGTGGTGTGAAAGACCTCAGCCTGAGAGAGCCACTGTCAGTCTGAGTAGACAATACTGACTTTGATGGACCAAGGGTCTGATTCAGTATAAGGCAGCGTCATGTGTTCATGAGCATTCAAAAACTATCCGAGGCCCCGGTCACATAGGCCGGATATCACGAGGGGAGGCGTGGCTAATTGCCACGGCACAGTTTGATGCGCGATTACGTGATCAGACGCGCCGGCGGCACACAACGGGCCCTTCCCTCGGCGCCAGCGGGTAAACGAGGGACCAGAGGGGAATGCTGCGCACTGGCGCGATCACACCACAGGTGTCTGGAGGCAGCCCGTGGCAAACATTTACTAGTACCTTGGAGGTACTCGTTTTTTAAGGTGCATTGTCGGCTGTAAGCCACCGATGCGCTCCACTTCCCAGATGTTGGGGTGTGATCGCGCCCGGATAATCCGCCCACCCTCCATGCCGCTCCCACGGCAACTTTGCTGTTACATCTCTAGTCAGACTGCTAGTCATCCATTCTCCACGCTGCATAGACTGAGAGGATAAAATTGTGGACCAGGCCACCTCAGGCCGCGGGGGGGGGGGTGGCTGAGGGGGGGCCTTGTCCTATTTTTGAAAGTGCCTCACCTTAAAAGCTCTCTGTGGAGAGCAGACTAGCTAATTCGGGTGAGGGCCAGGCTGCGTCTTCCTCTCCAGTGGGCTGGTTGAAGCTTTTTAGGACAGCAGCCCAGACTGTCTCCCACTCACCTGGAGACTCACGTGAGACAAAATTCTGTCCCCTCAGGGAGGAAAACGGAATAGCACAGGAACTGCAGCAGCATGGCCCCTGCACTGTAAACAGTGTGTCAGATGAGGTGTTGAAGTCATAAACGTTGTATTCGTCTCCCCTCAGAACAACCACGGTGAAGGGAGCCACCCTTTGCCTAATCCGTAGATAGGACTCCCAGTCTAAAAATGAGGTGGGGGGTGGAAGAGAAACGGGTACATTCCTGAAGTGTGAATGTCCTCCGAGCTACAGCTGGAATGAACAATAATCTTTCACATGATGGCATCAGATTTTAGTCTTTT
>NW_015168073.1:401207-404078 GCF_001447785.1 Gekko japonicus
CTCCCGAAAGGCCTCTTATTTGGAAACCTGCTAGCAATGCTCCCTCTAAGCTACGGAGCCCTGTGAGCAAAAATTCTACTTTGTGAGCTACTGGCATTAATGTTGTGAGAGAGCGATTTGGTTACCACATAAATTAGTTTGCTCTGGAGCCATCCCTTCCCGAGCCAAGGCAAAAATGTGGGAGCTGGAAGCTAAAGAACTGTGAGCTGGCTGACACTGACTCAGCTTAGAGGGAACACTGCCTGCTAGACCAAGGCCATACTTACATGTGAGTGGGGAGGCCAGCCTCCAGGTGGGACCTCGGGATCCCCCAGTATTACAGCCCATCTCCAGTTCCAAGTTCATCTACCATGATCAGTTCCCTTGGATAAAATGGCTGCTTTGGAGGGCGGACTCTCTGGCATTGTACCCCACTGAGGTCCTTGTACCTCGCCAGGTGCAAACCCGAAGTTTTCTCCTTCTTACCCTGCGTTTTTGGAATCCCCAGTTTTAGTGAGTTCTGAAAAAATGGGGTAATAAGGCGAAAAGGTTTGCGCCTGGTGAGGAAAAATCTGATGTGGCAAATTTCACAGTCTATCTCCATAGGAGGATGAGCTTGTTCGGAACCTGAGAGCCAGTTCTGAGGTGACCAGAGGGGACTCTCTACGACTGTCCAAGACCGCTTTTAGTCCTTTGGGGAAATGAAATCCATCAACACACAACACTGATATAATTACTGAGGCACTAACATTGCAGTTTGTTTACGTAACTTATTTTATTTCTAGGCTGGCGATGGTTTAGAGAACAAACTGATAACCAGGAAGAAGAAATCTGAACAGAGGAAAGCTGGGCCCAGGTCAGAAGCGCAGAAAAAGAGCCCGAAGAAAGACACATGTCAAAGCCGAGCAGAGTTCGTTGTAGGTATGAATGCAGAGATATTTTTATACCAATTAATGCCCCAGACAGTTTTCCTGACAACAGCTGTCAGAAGGAAAAGTTTAAAAGGTGAAATTCAAAGATTTAGGAGGGATATGAAATAAATGGCAGGGAAAGGCTTTTTTCTGAGAGTGATGCTTTTCAGTTTTAGAAAAAAGATGGCAAGGATATGTTAGAAGTTTATAAAATAATAGATGGGATGGAGAAAGGGGACAGAGCTTTTTTTCTCCCTCTCCCTCAGTATTAGAACTATCCTCCCCTGAAAGGCAGTTCACCCTGTTACATCTTTGCAATGGGGATGATTCAACTGTTCCTCATACAGAGACACAGCTTGCAACCTCATCTGTATGGGGGGAGTAGACTGATATTTATTTTCCGCTGCGCCCTGGAAGTTCTATAACAATACTGCAGGAACTATTGCTGTAAACTGTAGGTTCAATTACAACAATAGCCCACTGGCACTTTTTAGAATGAAAAACTGACTTGGAAGGAGGATGCTGAGAGCAGAATGCAGCCCTGTGGCCAGAAATTTTGGGTTGGTGGGGCATGGGGAAATTTTGTGGGGCAGGAGAGGAGGGGAGGGGGGAGGGAGGAGGGAGACGGGTGGCTGCACGCTTTTCCTGAACTCCAAGCAGGGATTTCACCGCTTCAGGTGCAGGCAGCCCCTGCTTGAAAAACACCTTTTAAAGGGTGGCAGCTGTCGTGGGGCGTGCCTCGCATTAGAGGGGGCAGAGCCCCAAAGTGCCCCACAGTAGCTACGGGCCTGATCCCTACAGTTTCTCTGCTGCAAATTGCCATCCCTAGCCCCCCCCCCAGCACCAGAGTTTCAAGTGCTCGTTTCTTAGAGTACCCCCCAGCACCAGAGTTTCAAGTGCTCGTTTCTTAGAGTAATCGTAGGTTTTAAACCTTGTGCTTGGGTGGGGAGGCGGCTGGGGGAGGCTATTTGAACTAGGGAGTCAGCGAATGGAAAAAAAGATTAAGCCATCACTCATGTTTCTCTGCTTCTAATCATCCCCTGGCAGGGCAACTTTTCATCCACAAAAGACTGCTAAAACAATTTAAAGGGGGGGGGGATTGAAATTCAAAATGAATATTTGTGGAAGATTCTTGATACAGTGGAAATTGAGGTGTTTACATTGGGGTCCCCAAGACAATGCCCGTAGGCGCCATGGTGCTTGCCAACTCCTTTCCTGATGCCTGCCAAGTATTTTTAGAAAGTGGGTGGGGCCAGGCGGGGTTTTGCCCAGCAAGTCTTCTGATTGGCCACTGGAGATTTGAAGAAGAAGAAGAGGAATTGGATTTATACCCCGCCATTCACAGGGAGTCTCAGAGCGGCTTACAATCTCCTTCCCTTCCTCTCCCCACAACAGACGCCCTGTGAAGTAGTTGGGGCTGAGAAAGTTCTCCGAGAACTGCTCTTGAAAGAACAGTTCTGAGAGAACTGTGGCTTGCCCAAGGTCACCTAGCAGCTGCATGTGGAGGAGTGGGGAATCAAACCTGGTTCTCCCAGATTAGAGTCCACACTCTTAACCACTACACCAAACTGGCTCTCTTGATCGGTTGTACAGGTTTTTTGAAAATTTTACTTTGGCAGCAGGTGCTACCACACCACAAGGATCTTCACTGTGTAGCTGAAGGTAAGTATTGTGTAGTGGGTTAGCCGCATGGAAGACCCGCTGAGGCACACATGATACCCTGCACGCATTACTGGTACACAACAAAGACAAAAGACAAACAGCCGGCTGGCCAACTATATACATACCTGGGGACACACCCCCAGGTCCCATTGGTGGGTTTAAATCTCCCGCCACGGTCCCATTGGTCCCCCCAGTGGAGGGACCAGGAGCCTAGGCCCCATTGTTCTTCCAGAGTCAAGCTCTGAGGTATTCGCTGGCCCCTGGTGGCGGTCAGCGGACACAACAGTAACCTGTGGCAACCATTTTGTGGCTGGCTCCG
>NW_015168073.1:404992-405230 GCF_001447785.1 Gekko japonicus
GACTTTCAGGCTACTGGTACACACATTTGCATGTAGTGCGTAATTTGGCCCTGACCAAACAAAAAACCCAAAAACCCTATGTACTTGTGACACCCAGAAAACCTTGAGCCACCATTGCTTCACGCGTTGCTGGTATTATATTTGAAATGCATCTTTTTACAGGGAAACCCAAACAAAAAAAGTCCATTGGAAAAACATCTTCTTTCTCCAAGGAGAAGACGGGAGATGTCAAAAATCC
>NW_015168073.1:405271-438551 GCF_001447785.1 Gekko japonicus
CAGCCTTTCCCTGCAGATGTTGAACATTCGTATGGGTCTCATACGGACCGGGTTCAGGAGACCCCTGCGGCAACCCCCCCAGCTGTTTACACTGCAGTTGGTTCCCAGGCCAGTGGAGTTCCAAGCGGTGAGCTGCGCGAGGTAAGAATCGTCCCCTACTCTTTCAGAAAGAGAGACGCGGAAGAAATTATTCTTTGCGCTGCGTGTGCAGCAGAGATCTTGAGGGGAAAACTCTTTGTTTCCCCCTCAAATGGCGTGGCCCCGCCCAGCGCGTGACGTCACTTCCGGTGACGCGCTGCCGGTGATGCGCGCGCATCCCGCAACGGCTCCCGGGGCAACTGGACGCTCCCCCGCCAACAGGTATTTTTAATTTGGCAACCCTAGTTGTCACGTGCCACAAAGAAACAAAAATGTGCTCAGGCAGGCCTTGTCGGTGGTTATTAAGTATCGAGGCAGCTTTTTTCATAATACCATGATTCTTTATTGAACTTCCAAACCAAAGACACAGGCTCAACAGGAACCAATTTATACTTGTAAAAACCACACCCACCTTAAACAACAACCAATACCAAGTAGGCAGCTATGATCTTTCATTTGCATGAACTATATACAAAGTGCAGCTATTGGGTAATAAGCAACAAACATGATTGGCCGTTACTGGCAACACAACCAGTAGTCTTGAGAAGGCCTTTGGAGCTTTCGTTCAGACCCAAGCTCCATCAGTACATAACAGTGGTATTTTTCCTCTCTCGTGCCATTGTTGAGTATACAGTTTATTAATTAGAAGAAGAAGAGAAGAGATTGGATTTATACTTCGCCCTTCACTCGGAGTCTCAGAGCGGCTTACAAACTCCTTTCCCTTCCCCTCTCCACAACGGGCACCCTGTGAGGTAGGTGGGGCTGAGAGAGCTCTGACAGAAACGGCTCTATTTCAAGGACACCTCTGACAGAATTATGGCTTGCCCAAGGTCATCCAGCAGCTGCGACTGGAGGAGTGGGGAATCAAACCTGGTTCTCCCAGGTCAGAGTCCATGCACTTAACCACTACACCAAACAAATTACCATCTTAAGCAAAGAGGGTTAAGTTTCTCCCCCTTTCTCTCCTACCTGCCCAATGTTTTTAAGTGTGTTTGTTTTGTATGTATTTTAGCTCTGGTTTTAATTGTTTTAATGATGCCTTTTGGTCTGTTTTAGTGGTTTTAAAATGTGGTTTTGTTGTGTATGTTTTCATTTGTTAGCCACCTTGATGGCCTTTGTGAGGGCAAAAAGGCAGGATATAAATTTTGTAAAAGACATACACAAACACAGAATCTCATACAGAAAGTGTGACAACACAATTTGTACCCTCCTAGTTGATGTAAGTGCTATGAACTGGGTGGAAAATACTGTTACAGACTTTGCTACCCCATTTCTCGGCTTGGCCACTAGCAACAAAGAGAGCCAGTATGGTGTAGTGGTTAAGAATGTCAGACTAGCATCTGGAAAATCCTGGTTCGAATCTGCACTTGTGCCACAAGAAGCTCGCTGGGTGACCTCGGGGTAGTTACATCCTCTCACCCTGACCTACCTTACAGGGTTGTTGTGAGGATAAAATTGAAGATAGAAGAATGATGTAAGCTGCTTTGGGTCCCCATTGGGGAGAAAGGCTGGGTATAAATGTATTAAATAAATAAACAAATCCTTAATAACTGGCAAGCTACAATGATGCTTAGACATCCTGTCAAGTAAGAGCCACTGTTAGCAGCTCCCTCATGGCTAAAACAATGTATAAATTACCCAGAAGAAGCCAATCGCATGCAACTTTCTGGTAGAATCAGAATTGGCAGAGAGTCACAGAGATAGACAGGCTAGGACACTGATCATCCTTTCCTTCTACTGCTCTGATGCTATCCCTTTGATGTGTAGATTGCTACTCTCAGGGAATCTTCCTTCTTTCCGGCCTGACATCTTCTCTCCACACTATGCTATACTTCTGCATCTTGGCACCATGAAGGCAGAACATCTGTCCATCCTAGCTAGTTAGACTAGATTAGAATCCTATCTCTACGCTATCCTTTCTAGAATGGAGTTCCTTACAATACTCATATTAGCATTTTGCAAAGATAAAGAGGCTCCATCTGTAAATTTGTTTCTTGTCAGCACACACAAACCAGATAGCCTGTGCTGTGTTATGTGCCTTAAGCGCACTGCTACCCAAACAGTCCTTCACAGCTTACACTTTATGGCTAAGGGACCACCTAGACCAGATGGTAGGAGATCATATCTTAGTGCCAGTATGGCCGCAGCTCTAATCTAGTTGAGCCCAAGTATCTCAAGTTAACAGTACCAGGGCAGACTGTTTTGTGTTCAGTAATACTCTGTCTCTTTTTACCATACAGGTTCTCCCTGAGACCAAGGGAGAGGAAAAATTATTGCGGGAGAGGCTGATAGCAGAGAGGGCAGAGAAGCGACGGCTGGCAGTGGAGAGAAAGCGAAGGGAGCAGGAGGAGCTGAAACAGAAGCAGGAAGAGGAGCAGGAGCGCGTGGAGAGAATGAAGAAAGAAATGGAAGAGGAAAAACAACGGAGACTTGAGGAGATACGGTGAGTCGGGACGATAATCCAGTCGGACAAGGGAGAGAACTCTACCCGAGACATCCGTTTATTGGGGACTCAAACAACCATCTTCAGAAAGGGCCAAACTAAATGATGCATCTGCAACGAGTTGGGTCGGAGTTCCCAAACGTTACATTGGAGAAATAACATCCCCCCATGGTACGGGGCCGATTTTGGCATGGAAGAGCAGCACAAGGGGAGGGGGGGACTCAGCTTTCCCTCCCGTGCCATTTTTTGGCACATGGAGCTCCACAATGGGGCAAATAGGGGTTACTCCAGGGTCATTTCGACTCACAAAAACAGCATGGACAGGAAAGCTGAAGGCTCCCTTCCCCCTGCACTGTGCTCCCAAGCTGAATCAGGCCAACCACGTTGGGGGACGTTAGTTTCCTGACATACTGTCTGTCTGCAGGTTGGATCAGGGGAGGCTGACCTGACTCATGGCAGGTGTATCATCGTGTTTGGTCCTGATCTCAATGTTTATAGAATTGTATAGGCTTTCTGTCGCTGCTTTCAGTGAAGCCACGGCAGAGAAAGAGGCATGATTATGTGGACTACATTTAAGATTCATTCAGCTTAACTGGAAAAGTGGATATGGAATTAATTAAGCCGGGTTTGTCCCTCTGTTTCACAGACAAGGCTGCCAAGAAAGCTGCTTTAAATATTCGCTCACTGTGTATACACAAGGAACTTCACCAGACGGGCATTTTTCACTGTGCAGAGCCTCAGATTGTGTGTTTACAAGATGCCACCTGGTAACATCAGAATAAATCAGTAAAATTTGCACTGAACAACTAGAAACATTACAGGCAACTAGTCCTGGAGTGGAAGAAGAAACTGGCTCTTGTACAAAGAATGCAAAATTCGTCCTTACAATTGGTAGATTAGGTGAGAGCGCAGCTTCAGTGTAAACAATGAGAAAAATACACCAGTTGGAGATTTTTTTTGTCCCCAAAGACTTCCAAATGGGGGGAAATGGACAAAGCTCTGTGCATTCTGTTCAACTAGGGCTGCCAAATCGGGCCGGGAAATCCCCGCTTTGGAGGCCCGATTCCGCCGCGGCGGAATCGGGCATGGCTAAAACAATGTATAAATTACCCAGACTCATATGTAGAAGCCAATCGCATGCGACTTTCTGGTGGAATCAGAATTGGCAGAGAGTCAGAGAGATAGACAGGCTAGGACACTGATCATCCTTTCCTTCTACTGATCTGGTGCTATCCCTTTGACGTGTAGATTGCTACTCCCAGGGGATCTTCCTTCTGGTCTGACACCTTTCCTCCACACTGTGCTAGCCTTCTCCATCCTGGCACCATGAGGGCAGGACGTGCTTCCTGCATCTCTGTCCATCCTAGCTAGTTAGACTAGATTAGAATCCTATCTCTATTCTATCCTGTCTAGAATGGAGTTCCTTACAATACTCATATTAGCATTTTGCAAAGATAAAGAGGCTCCATCTGTAAATTTGTTTCTTGTCAGCGCACATAAACCAGATAGCCTGTGCTATGTTATGTGCCTTAAGCACACTGCAACCCAAACAATCCTTCACAGCTTACACTTTATGGCTAAGGGACCACCTAGACCAGATGGAGTAGGAGATCATATCTTAGTGCCAGTACGGCCGCAGCTCTAATCTAGTTGAGCCCAACAAGTATCTCAAGTTAACAGTGCCAGGGCAGACTGTTTTGTGTTCAGTAATACTCTGTCTCTTTTTACCATACAGGTTCTCCCTGAGACCAAGGGAGAGGAAAAATTATTGCGGGAGAGGCTGATAGCAGAGAGGGCAGAGAAGCGACGGCTGGCAGTGGAGAGAAAGCGAAGGGAGCAGGAGGAGCTGAAACAGAAGCAGGAAGAGGAGCAGGAGCGCGTGGAGAGAATGAAGAAAGAAATGGAAGAGGAAAAACAACGGAGACTTGAGGAGATACGGTGAGTCGGGACGATAATCCAGTCGGACAAGGGAGAGAACTCTACCCGAGACATCCGTTTATTGGGGACTCAAACAACCATCTTCAGAAAGGGCCAAACTAAATGATGCATCTGCAACGAGTTGGGTCGGAGTTCCCAAACGTTACATTGGAGAAATAACATCCCCCCATGGTACGGGGCCGATTTTGGCATGGAAGAGCAGCACAAGGGGAGGGGGGGACTCAGCTTTCCCTCCCGTGCCATTTTTTGGCACATGGAGCTCCACAATGGGGCAAATAGGGGTTACTCCAGGGTCATTTCGACTCACAAAAACAGCATGGACAGGAAAGCTGAAGGCTCCCTTCCCCCTGCACTGTGCTCCCAAGCTGAATCAGGCCAACCACGTTGGGGGACGTTAGTTTCCTGACATACTGTCTGTCTGCAGGTTGGATCAGGGGAGGCTGACCTGACTCATGGCAGGTGTATCATCGTGTTTGGTCCTGATCTCAATGTTTATAGAATTGTATAGGCTTTCTGTCGCTGCTTTCAGTGAAGCCACGGCAGAGAAAGAGGCATGATTATGTGGACTACATTTAAGATTCATTCAGCTTAACTGGAAAAGTGGATATGGAATTAATTAAGCCGGGTTTGTCCCTCTGTTTCACAGACAAGGCTGCCAAGAAAGCTGCTTTAAATATTCGCTCACTGTGTATACACAAGGAACTTCACCAGACGGGCATTTTTCACTGTGCAGAGCCTCAGATTGTGTGTTTACAAGATGCCACCTGGTAACATCAGAATAAATCAGTAAAATTTGCACTGAACAACTAGAAACATTACAGGCAACTAGTCCTGGAGTGGAAGAAGAAACTGGCTCTTGTACAAAGAATGCAAAATTCGTCCTTACAATTGGTAGATTAGGTGAGAGCGCAGCTTCAGTGTAAACAATGAGAAAAATACACCAGTTGGAGATTTTTTTTGTCCCCAAAGACTTCCAAATGGGGGGAAATGGACAAAGCTCTGTGCATTCTGTTCAACTAGGGCTGCCAAAGGGGCCACAGCCATTTGAGGGGGAAACATAGAGTTTTCCCCTCAAATGGCTGTGGCCCCGCCCCAGCGTGCCTGGCGTCATGACGTCACTTCCCTGTGACGTGCATGCGGCGCACGTGTGTACACACACACCGGGAGCCAGGCTGGAGTCCCCCGCCACAAGGGTAAGTGCCATTTGGCAACCCTACGTTCAACGTTGCCTCCCATTCTGTTCAAAGTCCCTCCCAAGGTGTCCTTTTCTGTTAGCAGAATGTGGCGCCCCTAATCTCAGAGTTTCAAGATCATTCTCTATTAAATGTCTAAACCTGAAGCAACTGAAGTTCAGTATTTACAGAAATGAGCTTATCAGTTTGAAGCTAGGAGATCAAAGCTCCAGTCCAAGAAAAGGATTTTTAGAGGAAAATTTGGGACTACCCAGTGGTGTGTGATTGTAATTTGCATTACATTCTGTAGCACGGCTACAGAAAACCTGTGCTTTTCCCCCCTTGTTTGCACACGTGCATGCTTTGTTGCTTACAGTACATAACATCTAGAAGCCTAGAATGGGAGAAAAGCTTCAGAATGCAGAACTCTCTGCACTAGCACAGATGTATTTATTTATTTTATTTAAACCGTTTTTCATGCCGCCTTTCCACCTGAGCAGATTCTGCAAGGCAGTGAGCATTAAAAAAGAAATTAAAACATTTGAGCAATTAAAATACATTTAAAAATTACATAATAATTTAATGAAAAACACATCATGCTAGAACAGAGGCCAGTAACTGTAATCAGGGGTACACCAGTCGAAACAAAATAAGTCTTCAACCTGCTGCCAAAAGGCACCGATTTTCCTGGGAAGGCCATCAATATTTCTAAATAAATATATACACCAACCTGTGTTTGCTGCCTTGTGGACCCTGATTGGGTGGAAAGGTGGTATAAAAATGTTTTAAATAAATACATATTTATATCCTATATTCTATATTTATAGCCTTCTTTTCTCCCCAGTGGTCCCCCAAAGCAGCTTATGCCTCAGTCTCCTCTCCTCTGTCTTATCTTCACAACAATCCTGTGAGGTAGGTTAGGCTGAGAGAGTGACTAGCCCAAGGTCACCCAGCAGGTTTCCATGGCAGGAGTGGGGATTCAAACCTGGCTCTCCAAGATCCTAGTCCGACATTCTAGCCCCGCTTGATCAGGGTCTGAGAGTCTAGAAGAGCTTTTCACAGCAGCTAACAGTAGGGTTGCCAGGTGGATTTACCTGGCCGGCGGGGGGCTCCCGGCCCACTTCCAGGAGACCCGTTCCAATATGCTGACGTCACCTGGAAGTGACATAGGCACATCAGGGATGTCTGGGGGTGACGCTCCGGTATTTGGGCAAACTCTATGGTAAATTCAGCTGAAATACCAGAGTGCCCAAATACCAGAGTGTCGCCCGTGATGTGCCTACGTCACTTCCAGGGGACAGCAGCATGGTGGACTGGGTGGGCACTACCAGAAGCGGCCCGAAAAACATTATTTGGGGGTGGGATTTCCCCCCCACCGGCCAGCTGGCTGGTGCAGGGGAGCACTCCCCAAAAGTGGGGGTTCCTCCACCCCTGGCGAGGGTCTGGCAACCCTAGCTAGCAGAAAGCGTCTTTTGCCTGACTTCAGTCTTTGATCTGCGGAATTTTGGGCATTTTCCTTTTGCTTCTTCATTGCCTGACTTCAGTCTTTGATCTGCGGAACTGTTCTTATGGAACTGCCACCGTTTATCCTGGAAGGGGACATTTTGCATCTGGTTGCCCATTAAAAACAATCAAACAAACCCTGAGCTACACCATTCATACCTCCTTCATTTCTGCTCTTCCCTTTGTTCATCATCTAGAATACCCTCTCTGGCAATTTTGGGCATTTTCCTTTTGCTTCTTCGTAAGAGGAGGTTTATGTTAAGTACCAATGAAATGACCCCCTGAGGACATTCAGTCCCCTGTCTTCTCTTCTGCTTGTGAATGATCTGTGTGGGCCTTTCTGGTGAACCCCTTCTTTCTGTTTTAGTTTAAGGAAGCAGCGGCTCCAAGAAGAGCGCCAGCGCCAGGAGGAGGAAGCAGCCAGGAAGCTCCAAGCAGAAAACGCTGCCCAAGAACGCTTCAGACAGCAGCAGGAGGAACTCCGCAGGAAGCTCCTGGAAGCTCAGAAGAAAAAGGAGGAGGAGGAACGAGACCGCACAGGTGCTCAGAGGAAGGCCTTGGTGCTAAGGAAGGGGCGGGAGACTGCAGATCAGAATCAGCAGGGTATCTCTAGGAATGAGGGGCAGTTGCTTACTCATCAAAACGGGAAAATAATTCATTCTACATCTTGTAATTCTGAGGCTCACCTTTACTGTGGGTCTTAGGGTTGCCAGGTATGCTCTGGCAATAGGGTTTGCCAGACACCCCAATGGAGGAGGGGGTCCCCCACCACCAGGCCCTAATCCCAGTCACTGATCAGCTGGCTGATGGGGGGGGACTTACCAGGAGAAAAGAGAAGGCCGAGGTTTTGTGGCTGGCATCACACAGGAAGTGATGTCATTACGCAAGTGACACCCCGGAAACACTCTGGTAGTTGCCCAAAACCCTATGGTAGAAGCTGGTTTTACCATAGAGTTTTTGCCCAAATACCACAGCATTGCCCGGTTGTCACTGGTATTATGACGTCACTTCCTATGAGACACTGGCCACGAGGCCTAGGCCTTTCTCTTTGTAAGCCCCACCCCACCCTCTGCCAGCAGGGGGGGGGGCTTACCAGCAGTGGGAGAAAGGCTCAGGATGTTGTCACCAGCAATATCACTTCTGGCACACACTGGAAGTGATGTAATAACTTGTCATTGCAGCATCGCTGGCAACAGTGGCCTAGGTATTTTAATACATTTATGAAGTCCTTGATTTTCCAGAGGAAATAAATCATAATCCTTCTGTTTTTCCTATGCTAATGTATTCTAGTAATCAGTCCTATGCAGATTTAGACATATTGAAATGCAATCCAAGGCAATCCAATGCAATCCAAGGCAGAGTTATTCCAGTCTAAGATCACTAAATTCAGTGGTCTTAGACTGGAGTAACTTTGCATAGATTCCAGGATAAACATTTCATTGGACTGGGTTGCAGACTTCTAAGGTTTTTTAAAACAGTTCTATGGAATCTTGCCCATTTCTCCACAGAATTTTTTCTCATTCTCTTCATTCACTTCCAACTTTTCCTGTTCTGTCAGTAGGACCTTATTAAGATCCTGAGGGCCCCCCCGGTGAAGTTTAAGAGACGTCATAACATTACACCAGCCTCCCCCCCCCCAAATGGCCATTTAGTAATTTTGTTGTATTTAGAGGCCTGTCATAGTTTGACGCTTACTCAGCTTGTGCACAAATCCAACTCTCTTTGGAAACTTCCTATGTGGCTGTTCTATTAATTCTGAAGAATGGCTTAGATCTGAGAAAGGCCTCTCCTTTAAGTACCCCACCAAAAAAAATATATTAACAGGAGGGAGAACTTACCTTCATCCATTCCCCTTTGCCGTGATACTAGGTTTATCGACCTCTAGGTGGCAGCTGGGGGTCTCCTGGAATAACATCTGATTTCCAGGCTACACAGATCAGTTCCCCTGGAGAAAATGGCTGATTGAGAGGATGGGCTCTATGGCGTTAATACCCTGCTGAGGGCCCTTCTATTGAGGTTAACTAGGGTTGCCAAGTGTATCTTCGCCGGGAGGGGGGGCTCCTGGCCAGCGTCTTGTGCGCGTGTGCGTGAAGCGTGCGCGCACCGCACACACATCACCCGGAAGTGACAGGAGGACGCCAGGCATGCTGGGGGCGGGGCCACGGCCATACAAGGAAAAACCATAGAGTCACTTCCGGGTGACGCACACGTCGGGGGTGGAGTTCCCCCCGGGGCCCGATCCGGCGGCGCTGGGGAACGGGCCTCTGGGGCAGGGGTTTTCCCGCCCCCCAGGGGGACTTGGGATCCCTAAGGTTAACTGGTGTGGTTAGTCCAGTCACCATCAGTTAGCAGAGTGCTTAAATAAAGCTACAAACGCAGGAGCGTCACTTTACCAGGTTACTCAGCTTGCAGAGCTACACAGAGCCACGTTGCAAGTGTAGAAGAGAAATACTCCTATCATTATCTGAGAAGTACACGTAGGATTAGGGCCGTGGTGGCTCAGTCTATAGTTCGGCAGTTCGAGACCGGAGTGTCGCGTGACGGAGTGAGCTCCCATCTTTGGCCCCAGCTCCTGCCAACCTAGCAGTTCGAAAGCAAGAAATTGCAAGTAGATAAATAGGTACCGCTTCGGTGGGAAGGTAACAGCGTTGCGTGTGCCTTGGTGTTTAGTCATGCTGGCCACATGACCATGGAAACGTCTTCGGACAGCGCTGGCTCTTCGGCTTGGACATGGAGAGGAGCACTGCCCCCTAGAGTCGGATTTGACTGGCTTTCGAGCAAGGGAAATTTTTACCTTTACACTTAGGATAGGAAAGAGTAGAGACCAATGCTCCCTCTAAGCTGTGGAGTCTTGTGAGCAAAAATTGTACTTTGTGAGCTATTGGCATTAAAGTTGTGAGTGAATGACTTGGCTACGGCATAAATTAGTTTGCTCTGGAGCCCTCCTTCCTGAGCTAAGTCAAAAATGTGTGAGCTGGAGGCTAAAAAACTGTGAGCTAGCTCACACTAACTCAGCTTACAGGGAACACTGGTAGAGACTTAATAGATTACTAACTTACTAGCTAAAGGATGGAAGCAGATGGCGAGAGGCCCATCTGCCGCATGGTGCCAAGAGAGGACCGCATGTCTCCCTCTTGGTGCGTGCAGGGGGAGAGATCGTCTTCAAGGAAGTGAGAGGGAAGGAAGGGGAAATGGTCCCTGCGAACACAATCTGCATTTCAAAGGGGACAGTGGCAGAAGAGTAGAGACAGGAAGGAAAGGTCAGTGTGCCTATCTAGCTATCTAGTCTCCGTTGCCACTCAGTCTGGAGGTCTGAGATAGGGGACCTCACATCTGGGACTTCCGACACCTCCATTCCCCCCAGGCTCCGCCCCCTAAATCTCCAGGAATTTCCCAACCCAAAGCTGGCAACTCTGCATAATACACCTTTGGACACGGAAAGAAATCCTAAGAAATCCTGGCTTTCAGGGCCAAACAGCACGTGACCCTGGAAACTCCACATCCAGAACTCCCAAGCGGTTCCTTTTTTTAAATAACAGGTGTGGTGCCCCATTCTGGATTGGGTGTGTGGACATCACTTGTCTTGTTTTCCTGGCAAGAAAGGGTCCAACGGGGCTGCAACTTACAAGCAATTGTATTTTGCCCCACCGGGTTAACGGCAGCTTCACAAGACAATTCCGTGCGTCTTTTAGTCACCTCTGAACTTTCAAATTGATAACAGCAGTTAACGACTCTGTGCCCACCTTCAGAAGCAGAGAAACGCAGGCAAAAAGAGAGGGAAATGTGGCTAGAGGAGGAACGCCAACGCTTAGCTGAGATGGCCGAAGAACAACGGGTGGAATACGAGAAACAGAAGCGAGAGGAAGAAGAGAGAGCGAGACGTGAGGCCGAGGAGAGGAGGAAGAAAGCGGAGGAAGCGGCTAGACTGGCCTTGGAGGAAGCGAGGAGGCAAGCGCTGTTGCTGGCGAGGTATGCCCCCTGATGCACCAAAATTATTTATTGACGTTGCTGAATAAGGCTAGCTTGAATAGATCCCCCATTCCGAGCCATAGACAAAACTGAAATTCTTCCTTGATCAGGAATACAGCAAAGCAGGTTTGGTATCACTCTCTAAAAACCTGCCTTTGAGGAAGAATGATCCCGATCATGATCCTCTTCCTTGAGGAAGAATGGTCCAGAACGATGTGCTGGATACTCACTTGGCACACCTTCTCGGTGCAAAGTCTTTTCCTGTGGCGGTAGCCGGAGCTTCCGCTTAGCACTCTAGTACAGGCACCTTTCGATGCTGACACAGTATTGTGGGTGCATCCACAAAATGGCTGCCAGAGGAGGCAGAGCCAGATACAAAATGGCTGCAGCAGAAGAAGAGAGGAGAAGAGATTGGATTTATACCCTACCCTTCACTACCTGAAGGAGTCTCAGAGCGGCTTACAATCCCTCCCCCTCCCCACAACAGACACCCTGTGAGGTAGGTGGGGCTGAGAGAGCTCTTTCAAGAACTGCTCTTTCCAGAAAAGCTCTGAGAGAACTGTGACTGACCCAGGGTCACGCCAGCAGCTGCATGTGGAGGAGTGGGGAACCAAACCCGGTCCACGCTCTTAATAGGCTTGCAAAGTCCCCCCAGGGGGCGAGGAAACCCCCGCCCCAGAGGCCTGTTCTCCGCCGCTGCCGGATCGGGCCCCGGGGGGAGCTCCACCCTGACATGCACGTCACCAGGAAGTGATGCAATCACGCGGGGCACGCTGGGGGCGGGGCCATGACCATCTGAGGGAAAACTCTATGGTTTTCCCTCAGATGGTCATGGCCCCGCCCCCAGCGTGCCCTGCGTGATCGCGTCACTTCCGTGTGATGTGGATGCGGCGCGCGCGCTCCGGGAGTGACCCGGGAGTCCCCCGCTCCGGATCGAGGTAATTCTTGGCAACCCTAGCTCTTAACCACTACACCATTTCAGTCACAGAGTGAATCCTTCTGTCGGCGACTTTAGTCACACAGTGGATCCTCATGTTGCGGTGGCAGCTGCTGCCAAAGCAACATTTTTAAGAATATGCTCAGCCAGTCAGAAACCTTGCTGGGCAAAAGCCTCACCCACTTTCTAAAAACGCTTGGTGGGCACCAGGGGTGGTGTGGACAGGTGCCATGGGGGCCGGGGGCCGTGTTGGGGACCCCTGCTCTAGTGGTAGTAGGCGGCTGCAGTGATAACCCCAGGCCCACAGCTTGGAGCCAAAGCCCTTTTTCCATCCTCCACAGCAGACCAGACCAGGTTGCATTACAGACCAGGTTCCTCCAGCCCTAGCCATTTGCGGCTGCGGTCTCACACATACGAAATAATCCACTTTCGCTGCACTTCCCAACTGGATTATACTGTGTGAACTGGCAAAACCCAGTTGGAAAGTGCATTGAAAGTGGGATATTTAGTGTGTGTGATCACAGCCTGTCAGTGATACAAAACCACAATTTTAACCATGAGCAGAAAGCATCCACTCCCAAAGGAATGTTCTCTACAACAGAGCATCGCCACCCTAGTGGAGAACGGGGTTAGGAGCCAAGCCCATGCAATGCAAGGGTCTGGCCTAGCCTTTCTCCAGGACAACGGATTGGCTAGAGAGAGGGGGGCGTCAGGGATTGGCTAGAAAGGGGTGTGTGCAGAAATGGGAGAGGGGAAAACACAAGTCAGCTGTTGAGATGGAGGCTTGAGACATTATCCATGCTGGTGTCACAGGTGGGAACGATCTGATGTCAGGCACCCACTAGTCTCTGTTACACGAGTGTAGCCATCTTGCCTGCACCCGGTGGATGTGCAGCTGCCGTTGCTTGTAAGAATTACTTTTTACTAGCAACTCTTGACCAGCAAGGATTAGAGCTGGTTAAAACAGCAGGTCCTTCACAATGTCCTGTTGTTCGAGTGGGTCAGCGCACGGTTCTCTTGGGGAGAAGCAGCGGTCTGGAACAGCCTGAGGCCGATGAGTATTGGTTCCCCGAGTCTCTTAGAAATGAGATGGAAAGCTCTCTCCCTGGTACTTCGAAATGAATGTTAGTTTGCCCTGAGCTGGATAGTCCAGGCAAGCCCGATCTCATCAGATCTCAGAAGCTAAGCAGGGCTGACCCTGGCAAGTATTTGGATGGGAGACCTCCAAGGGATACCAGAGCCGGGAGGCCAGAAGCAGGCTATATCAAGCCACTTATCTGAATGTCCTCCACGTCCCAGTAGGAGTTGCAGAGGTCACCATGACTTCCAGGCACAGGCACACACACACACAAAATAATGCAAACAAAATTTTTTTTTAGCCATGTCAATCTGTCTGTAGCAGTAGAAAAGAGCCAGAGTCCAGGAGCACCTGAAAGACTAACCAAATCTGTGACAGGGGAGGAGCTTTCCTGAGTCACTGCTCCCTTCTTCAGGTACCTAAGATACCCGAAGAAGTGAACAGTGACTCACAAAAGCTCCTACCCTGCCCCATATTTGGTTAGTCTTTCAGGTGCTCCTGGACTCTGGCTCTTTTCTACTGCAAAAAAAAAAAGTTAGTTCTGCCTGTTCTGCGTTACAATACTGCCATCATTGTGCGGACCAGTCCCCCAAGGGAGGCTGAACATCTACATGTGTGCAGTGCAGTACGTTCACACGGGGCCCGTAATACTCCCTTTGCAGTGCAGAGTGCAGCAAAGTGCATCGAAACTTTGCAGCACGGCTCAAGGCAGAGATTAATGTCAGCATTAGGACACGCGTAATCGTTTTGCAACACAAAGAGGGCGGGAGCTTAATGGAAGAGGCAAGGTTCTCTAAGGGCTGGCGATTAATCTCAACCGCTCTGCTTTCAGACAAAGGGCAGAGGAGGAGCAGCAGCAGCAGTTCCAGCACACGCTTCTGGTGGAAGCCAGCAGACTCGAACAGCGGCAGGATATCTCCCGCCCCTGGGTTTATTCCTACTTCCAGCTTCCTTTTCTGAAAGTGGGAGATGAAGATGGCTGATCTTTTTTAAAAACTCCTCGGTGCAGTTTAGCAGAGTGTGGTCTTTGCATCCAAAATGTCGACACTCTCCCAGTTGTTCTCCATGTGACAGTAGAGACAGTCAATGTCCCCTCTAAGCTGTGGAATCTTGTGGGCAAAAATTCTACTTCGTGAGCCACTGGCATTAAAGTTGTGAGCGACCGATTTGGCTACTGCATAGATTAGTTTGCTCTGGAGCCCTCCTTCCTGAGCTAAGACAAAAATGTGTGAGCCGGAGGCTAAAAAACTGTGAGCTAGCTCACACTAACTCAGCTTAGAGGGAACACTGGAGACAGTAGAGAAATCAAAATTTCAATGACTTCCAAGCCCTGTTCTGGAAACACGCAACAGAAGGAACAGTTTCACCTGGAGCAGAAAACTGTGCATATTCCAGACTTATTGTTGGAGAGATGGGACTTGCAGCAGCGTAGAGATCCTCTGTAACCTTTGTAGAAGCGATCTTTTAAGGAAGCGTGACAAAGATGTAAGTCGACTGCGCTCCTTTGTTGTAGAGCACAGGTGAACCTGCAGCCCAACAAGCAAAATCTGGGCTATGAAATCAATTATGTGTGACCCTCCCAAGGATCCCTGAAATGGGTCTT
This sequence comes from Gekko japonicus, assembly GCF_001447785.1. NCBI lineage: Eukaryota > Metazoa > Chordata > Lepidosauria > Squamata > Gekkonidae > Gekko > Gekko japonicus. The sequence goes on from NW_015168073.1 coordinate 420,053, forward strand.
TGCACTTACTATGTGCTGTAAAGCCACAAAGAGAAGGCCCACGTTCTAGAAGTCCCTGTATTCCCATGGCGAGAGGTAAGGATGTCCCAGCTGTAGTGGAGCTAGGAACACATTGATTTTAAACACACTACAGGCCGTTCTGGTCCCCAAATTCCTGAACATCCAGGTACTGGCGTCTATCTATTCAGTGCACTTCTATCCTGCCCTTCTTCCAAGGGGTTCAAGGTGGCACGTATTTTAATCCCATGTTACAAGTACATTTGTTTTCATAAGAAAGGGACAAGGGGCATTCACTTGACAAATGAAACTGGGGGGGAGGGGGGGACTAGTACCTGGACAAATGTAGGGTTTAAATCACAGTGAGTCACACACCTAAGAATTACTCGACAGACGTATAAAGAAAAATCAAGAGTTCACTCCATACAGACACAGTACACGAGTTCAGTGTAACTCGTGAACTCGGCTCCTGTGAAAGGAGACCAAGAATACCTGTACCAAGAGCACCCAGCTTTTTGGGCAATAAATTCAAACTGGGATTTCCCAGATGCCAGCTGGACAAGTTGAACTCTAGAACACATTGACTCTCAAAAGTCCGAGTGCATCCAGACCCTTTTACCCCAGAGCTGTCGAACTCATTTCTTAACGAGAGCCAGATCTGGCATAAATGTCACTTTGTCGGGCTGGGTCACGTGTGCCATAAAATGTAATGCCAGGTACCGGAGACAGAAACTTTATAAAGGACACAGGCAAACCCAATTAACGATATTAATGTTATACTCAAAATACGAACAAAAGCAATTGATTCCCAGCAGCAAAAGCAATTGTTTTACTGAGGAATGCACAAAAGCCCAATAAATGTATTTAATCACATGCAAGATTCGTTTTTTTTTCCAAGGGACACTATAAAAAAGGGGAGTAACTTATATTTCCATACATACCAGTTGCTTGCGGACCAGGTTAGAGTCCTGAACAGGCCTGTTCAGGCCTTATGTTTGACACCCTTGCATCACCCTAGTGGCCTAGTGCTTCTTTCCTCATTAGCATGGGGGAGGGGAGAGAATCAGTTTACTATCAGATACAGCAATGGTTGTTTCATGGTGGACAGAGGAAAAGAGGAGGAGGAGGTTGGGTTTATACCCACTACCCGACTCTCAGAGCAGCTTATAATCTCCTTTCCCTTCCCCTCCCCACGACAGACACCCTGTGAGGCAGGTGGGGCTGAGAGAGCTCTTTCGAGAACTGCCCTTGAGAACAGCTCTGAAAGCACTTATGACTGACCCAAGGTCACACCAGCAGCTGCATGTGGAGTGGGGAACCAAACCCAGTTCGCCCCGATTAGAGTCCGCGCTCCTGACCACGACGCCCAACTGGCTCTCTGGTTTGGAAAAGTGCCAGAGTGAAACACAAGCCCCACCCCTTTGACATGCTCATTCTTACAGGTATGGACCGTCTTGGTTAACATTGACACTTAACCCCGTGCTTGGATTTTTGAAAACAAATTTTAATTTTTAAAAAAAGTTTTAGCATGTGTACAAAAAGGCATCAGAAGCGGGACATGGAAAGTACAAGCGTTGCAGAAGATCCATTTAAACACTTTACAGTTGAGTGCCGGCTTCAGGCAGGGGGGGGGAAACTACTCACAATTCACCGGTTTGCTAAATCACGCATGAGGGAGGACACTGCGATTTTATGGGGCTCCCCCCCCCCTTTCCTGGCAACAACAACAAAAAAAGCAGAGGTAGAGCAACGTGTTTCTATCCTGCCCTTGTCGCAGGCTGAACCCAAGCGAGAGGGCTCTTTCTCGCAAGACAGCAACAGCACCCCTCAACTTCCTACAATAGCTATCAAGGTCAAAAAGTGTTAACACAACTCATAAGGAACTCATTAGGAAAGGTTTTTCAAAAGGGGATGGCCCTCCTTTCAGGATACTAGTTCACAGGACAGACGCCACACCGCCACCGAACTTCTCATTTCAGAATGTTGCTGATTTGCTACTTACGGAGGGTTGGAAAGTGTTTTCAGAAGAACCTACACGCTAGCACAGGAGGTGGACGTGAGCTTCCTGGGAACCGACTGGGCTTGCTTCCGGCTATCCAGAAGCTTCAAGTCAAATGACGGACACTTTGGGTTTCAAAAGAGCCCGGGCCCTGATCTTCGGCCTGTGCTTTTACAAGCGCCTCTGGACTTTGTAACGTGAACATCCTTTAAGTATAAAGTACAATGCATGCGGCTTCTTCTCATTTCCAGGGAATACAGCATTTGTTGAACAAACCCCAAAGGCGAACCCAGATTTTCAGGGCAACACTAGGTGTTTGAGCTGCAATTCAGAGAAAAGCTATGCTTACGTCACATTGAAAATCGATACACACTGGCCGTGACAACAGTCTTTGTTCTCATCCCATTCAATAAGCCTGCTATGCAGCCAGTTGCCTCTGGATCTAGGCTCTGGTTGGGGGGGGGGGTTATGTAACGTTATGAATAAGTGGTCAACCGATTCCTTGGTATTTCCATGTCTTACAACTTACTTTATTTTTCAACATTATGTTAGCATGAAATTTCAGAATTCTGGAGGCACGCACTGCAAGTACAAAATACAACAGAGAGTTTAAAGATGAACTGAGATTGCTATTTTAAAATTTCATAGCAAACATCAAGGACGGTGCCAGACTGTAAGACTAATCAAACCCCATTTTTATACATTAAGTAGCTCTGGTCAGTATATGAAACCAACGCTCCTTAATATTTTTTCCCCTGTGGTTTTGTCAAATCGTCCCTCAACTTCAGTTAAGCCAAAAGAAAATGCAGCTCTTTACATATTTGTTTTATTTATGAGAAGCTGGTACAGTCAGCAGCCATTAAAAACCCACATCCCGGGCCAAAAATTGTAACATACAAATCATTATCAATTCTTATCCCATAAAAGTGACATATTAACTGCTATAAATTCGACCTCTCGTAGGCTCTTCTGTGGATGCAAAATCAGCAGACTCTTTCACGTTGTTTCCGACAAAAGCATCTTGAATTTATATTACCAGAAAGGGGGGGGGGGAGAAAGCCCTACATTTCCCCGTCAACATTTGGGATACTTCTCTGTTCTAGGCTATCGGCAAAAGCTACAGAAAACAGTTCTGAATCTGAGGACACGTTCTTTCCTCCTTGTGTAGATTTCAGAAGAACTTCCATCTCCTTTGTGACTTAAAATCCACGAATAGAAGTCGCATCAAAACTTTGGGGCAAATGCGGAAGTGATTAGGTACCCTTCTGCGCATCGAGCCGATCTGTTAACGTGCTTGAAAACACACAAACGCTTGTGTGGGTGGGTGTATTTCTAAAGAGGAGACGGGGGAAAACAGGGGAAGTACAACTGCAGCAGGATCACAAGAGTTCAGCACTACGGAGACAAATGAGAGGTGGGTGATGAGTACGAGGATTCAGAACAGACACTTGGGAAATAAAACCCCGGTTCGGGGAGTGGGGGGGGGGGTCGCTTTCAATTCAGTGTTATATGCCACATTACAAAAAGAACTATTATTTAAAAATAAAAAAGGATCAAAGGGAAAAAAGGGGAGGGGGGAGAGGAAGCAAACAGCCTAAATTGTTGAATGGCCTCCCGTCTGTTCCTGATAAACCTCAATCACGTCTTCTTCTTCCATCCCGAGCTGTGAAAGAGGAAACACATTTGGGTTTTGGTGTTTTTTTTAAAGTTCAGTTTTCTGAATTCACAGCAGTTCATTTGGTTCTCTCCTGTGTGGCTATAGGCCATTAAGCTAGCAGAAAAGTACACTATGAGTAACAAACGAGTTATATAAAATAAATGCTAGTTGTCTGGTGAACTGACTCAAGTCATTACCGTATAAACCAACTTCATATCCTGTACATTATATATTTATAACGGGTAAAAATGTCGAATCATAACTATATGAAGCTCAACTACCACCCAGGGGAGAATATTTGCGTTAAATATGTTTCTTCAGATATTTTTACTACTCTGGAAAACGGTATAAGAACATAAGAGATGCCAATGTTGGATCAGGCCAAAGGCCCATCCAGTCCAACACTCTGTCACACAGTGGCCAAAAATACCAGGTGCCATCAGGAGGTCCACCAGTGGGGCCAGGACATTAGAAGCCCTCCCACTGTTGGCCCCCCCAAGCACCAAGAAGACAGAGCATCACTTGCCCCAGAGTCCCTATCTATACCTTGTGGCTAATAGCCACTGATGGACCTCTGCTCCATATGCCTATCTAATTCCCTTTTGAAGCCGTTCATGCTTGTAGCCGCCACCACCTCCTGTGGCAGTGAATTCCATGTGTTAATCACTCTTTCGGTGAAGAAGTACTTCCTTTTATCCGTTCTAACCTGACCGCTCAGCAATTTCATAAGAACATAATGTATGCAACAACACCATTTAACAGATACTCTTTATATATTGTAAAACTGAAGTTAACCACACATTTGTAACACCACATAAATTTTATATCAAAATATGGGTTTTCCATCTTCCTCTGTATCTCAAAGCACAAGCAAGAACAGTCGCCAAGACAATTACTTGCTTATCTGTTCCCCAAGATTTTCCTAGGGCTAAGACTGGCACAGGCAAGTGGGCAATTCTGGGGAGACGCAGGGTGGCATCCTTTAGAGAAGACTTGCCCATTCCTTGCTCAGGAGATACAGTCCCATGATCTGACATTGCCCTGTGGTGGTGGTAGAAAGTGCCATCAGGTCACAGCTGACGTATGGCAACCCTGTAGAGTCTTCAAGACCAGAGATGCACAGGAGTGGTTTGCCAGTGTCTGCCCCCGTGGAGAGACCCTTCCTTAGTGGTCTCTCATCCAAGGACTAACCAGGGCCAACCCTGCTTAGCTTTCAAGATTTGACAAGTTGGGCCTTCGAGGTCAGGCACTGGTATACGTATGATACTTAACCTTAATAAGAGGATATTTTTATTCCTGATTTGTTCTTTACACAGGAATGCAGTAGAAAGGAGCAAGAGTCCAGGAGCACTTTAAAGATTAACAAAATTTGAGGAAGGGTAGGAGCTTTCGTGAGTCACTGCTCACTTCTTCAGATACTTCACAAAAGCTCCTACCCTGACGCAGATTTTGTTAGTCTAAAGTGCTACTGCACTCTTGCTCTTTCCTACGGCTACAGCCAGATTAACATGATCTATCTTGATCTATCTACAGGAATGCAGTTCTTAAACTCACTGTGCTCTACAGGAAGTCACGATTCAGCTCTGTGTCTTCATGCATATACTAAGAGTTAATAAATGTAAGATAGCTTCAACATGCTTGTATTAACAGCAGGACAGAAAAGGCCGGATCTAGGCCAGATCTCCCTGCATCCACTGTCAGTACTATCTGTCACCTCTTGCTGAACGGTTTTGGGGTTTTTTTAACAACATCTCTGCATATCTTCAATACCACAACACCTAGCTTTATAAAAATGGTAGTATCCTTGGATCTTCCTTCAGAGACTGTGGTCTCGATTGATTGAAAGTAAAGCAGGTCTTTCTGATGCCCAGGTTGTCAGTTCATTAACTTATTTAAAATGTTCTTAATGCCACCTTTCCACCCAAAGTTCCCAAGACAGCAGATAAGCAAAAACACTGCAATAAAACTTTTAAAATACATATATAGAGAACAGTTAAACAAAAGGGGAGGGGTTGTGGCTCAGTGGTAGAGCCTCTGCTCAGCATGCAGGAGGTCCCAATTACAATCCCGGGCATCTCCAGTTTATAAGAAGAGCCCTGCTGGATCAGACAGGTGGTCCATCTAGTCCAGCATTCTGTCTCACACAGTGGCCAACCAGTTCCTCTGGAGGGCCAACAACAGGGCATAGAGATCGAGGCCTTCCTAAGAACATAAGAAGAGACCTGCTGGATCAGACCAGTGGTCTATCTCGTCCAACATCCTGTCTCACATGGTGGCCAACCAGTTCCCCTGGACGGCTAACAACAGGGCCGAGAGGCCGAGGCCTTCATATTTGAAAAGCTTTCTTTTTTGTAGTCTTCATTGTGAAGAAATCATTAGAACAGTTCTTTCCACTACTTACAGCAATCCAAAAGTATTTATTTACTGCTTATAGTGCTATGAAGCAGTTTTGGATTGCTATAAGCAGTATATAAACACTTTTGGGTTTACTACTGGAAAGAACTGTTCGAATGATTTCTTCACCGAGAAGACTACCGCTTTGTTAGCCGCCCTGAGCCTGCTCGCAGGATGGGCGGGGTATAACTATAATAAATAAATAAAATAAAATAAAAAAGAAAGCTTTTCAAACATAATATGGTTGTTAAAATTGTGATATCCTGTTGAAGTTATTCTATGCTAAGTGTCTGAGAATCGTTCATGTCAATAGAAATTATCGATGTATATATCTTTAAACAGGCACAGCTGAGACTGCAATAGTACTTGTAAAGCACAACATATGGTTTTGTGTGTTACTTGTTAGAATGATTTCAATACAGAATACATTGTTGTTACATGGTGTTGCACTGTTTACTCTAGAGTTACCCACCATGTTCCCAGTTTGTATTTCATTGTACCTGTTAGGAATACAGCAAGGGCGCTTGGACATTCTGGGCCTTCTCAGGAACAACCATCTAAATTCAAAACTCTCTTCCTATCTATCCACACACAATTTGCTCTACATAGCAAGGATGACTTTGGCTTAGATGCAGCGGTAATTTTCCCCAATGCAAGGAGGTTTCGTGGCACGAGGGCTCTAGAGCAGGGGTGTCAACAATGCGGACCGGGGGCCAGATCAGGCCCTCAGAGGGCTGCAATCCAGCCCACAAGGCCCTGGCTGTTTCCTGCTTCCTTTTCCAGTTCTGCTGCTGCAATAACTCAGAGCAAGAGGTGTCAGTTATCAGAGACTGTTAAATAGACAAAATATTGCGAGAGTGCTAGTGTTTTAAGCATGTTTTATTTAAAGTTTAAAAAATCTTTTAGTGTGTTTGTGTCCTTTATAAAGTTTATATCTCTGCTACCTGGCATTACATTTTATGACACATGTGGCCCGGCCCAGCAAGGTCTCATTTATGTCAGATCTGGCCCTCATAACAAATGAGTTCAACTTCCCTGCTCTAGAGCATAGCCCGCTCTCACCAGCTCTCAGAAGCTATGCAGGGTTGGAAGACTCTGCAGAGGAAGGCAATGGCAAACCACCTCTGTTTCTCACTTGCCTTGAAAGCCCCTTGCTGGAGTCACCATCAATCAGTTAGTTATACCTTGACTGCACTTTACACACACACACACACAGAAACAAACAAACACACACACACACAGGCACCACGGGCTTTCATCAGAGGAACATGACGTTCTTGCTTCTCCACTGAAGCCCCTCAACTCCCCCCAAAATGCTGCTCCACAGAAAACTGGAGGGCAGCAGCTGGAGGAGGAATCAGTGGAAACGGCCTTCCATGGCCACTAGCAGAAACCTACTGCTGGAGCCAAACCTGTATCACCTGAGCAGCGTCCTTCCAAACCACACAGAAGTTGCATCTGAAACATGGGAAAGTGTAAAAACTGTCCAACATTCCCATCCTATATCTGGAAGTTTTAGATGCCACTTGGAACTATTAATTTGAAAACTTACCTCTTTTGGAGTATGATTATCAGTAATTCTCTGACCCTCAAAGAGGAACCTGAGTGAATTCATTGGAACTCCCTAAAAAAAATAAACCACACACACAATAATTCACCGAGACATACAAGACTAAAAAAAGTTATCTATATAGAACTCTCTACTATATAATCTTATTTCACTGTAAAATTTATATGCAGAATGCCTCTTTTATACCTGAGGGGGCAGAAGCAAATATTTCGTGTGCATGTCTTTACCAGCAGTCTATCCCCGCTGTTCATGGTATTTGTCATCTTACTGCATTCTTTTCTATTTTTGCAACTCCACTTTTTGCATTGTTTATGACATATCATGTCTGATGCTTTTTTATTTTTGCACTGTTTCTAATTTTTGTGCTCCTAGTCCTCCTGCATTCCTAGTCCTCCTGCATCGTGTGCTGGATGTCTCCTGCCATTTGATTATATTGTCTTGCAGTGCATAACACACCTTGATTCTCAGCAAGAAAGGCGGGCTATAAACAGATAAAACTAAGAAGCCACTTTTTTGACAGTACATCCAGGTGGACAGCCATGTCGGTCTGAAGCCACAGAACAAAAGTTCGAGTCCGGTGGCATCTTGAAGACCAACAAAGTTTAATTCTGGGAATAAGCTTTTGTGTGCCTGCACACTTATTCGGATAACACTGAAACAGACTTCAGCACACCTTACGTATATGTGGAAGGGGTTAGTTGCCAGGATGGGCTAGTTAGAGTCAAGATGCATAAGTAACTGGGCAATAGGTATAGCTGAGATTGGATTAAAGCAGTAGGTAATAATTTTACAGACAATTCAGAATCCTATTACTCCCATTTATGACGAAATTATTTAACCAAATAATGAGAGATAAATAAGCACCACTCATGGGAAGACGCAAGAATTACAGTGGTTTTAAAGCCTGGTAAACAAACAAACCGACTAGATTCCTATCGACCAATAGCATTATTGAACCAAGATGCAAAAATCTTCACTGCTGTCCTTGCGTCTAGACTGAGTACTATAATTGAGAATTATGTTTCTCCAGACCAATCGGGTTTTGTACCCAAAAAAAGGCATGTTTAAATGCCTCCCCCTCCCCCCACCACTCCCCCCCCCTCCTTCCTTCCCTTTCTGTCCTTCCCCAGCCTCCCCACTGCCATGGGGAGGCCAGGGAGGGAAAAAGAGAGGGAGAGAGAAGGCATATTTAAATGTCTTCCCTTTCCTTCCCCAGCCTCCCATGGAGGGAGGGGCCGGGGAAGGAAATAGACAGTGAGAAGGCAGGTTTAAATGCCTTCCCTTCCCTTCCCTCCTCCAGCCAGTGAGCAGGGAGTGAAACTCACCAGTGGAAGAGGCAGGGCGGCTGGGGAAGGGTGAACCCGAATAAAAGCCGAATAAAACTGGCTTTTGCGGGGCTCAGCTATATCGGCAGCCAAATACAGATCGCTTATCGGTATTCGGATTACACTATACTCCCAAAATACCAATAGGGTATTTTTTAGGTATCCACTTGGATCGGTTTAAGCCAAATGCACCCCCCCTAATCTAGATCCTATAACCCTACTACATCTATACCAGCATTCTTGGCCTACAGTTCTCTAGTTCTGACGGCTTTACTGCCTGTTCTCTTCTAGAGAAACAAGCCCTTAGTCCCTCTTCTCTTCGTAACTCCCCCTCAACTTTCCTTTAGATTCCACTGCCAATTTTGCCCCTTCTAAGCCCCACCCCTTATGCGTTCTACTTCCTGGTACGCAACCTCCTCAGCTTTCTAGTCCTCCATCTTCCTAAAAGTTCTTTCTGTCCATAAGGACAAGTTCTTTCTGTCCATAAGGACTATGGGACACTTTGATTTCAACCAAGAGGAACTTTAACTTCTCTTTACAGAAGCTCAACTGCTAGATTGAAATCCGGTAGCACCTTAGAGACCAATAAAGTTTTGGGGGCATGAGCGTTCAAGAGACAATGCTCTCGTCATCAGATTTCTGACGAAGGAAGGTTTGATTTTTGGAAGCTCACACCCCCAAAATCTTGTTGGTCTCTTAAAATGCTACCAGATTAGAATCTTGCTCTTCTCCTGCACAACAGCAGGGCTACCCTCTGGAACTATCTCAGAGGAAGCTGGATAGTTTGCAAAAATCTATCACTGGAAATTTCGCTTCCTCAGTAATGAGGAAGATCTCATTTGAAGATTCCGTGATATCATAATAGCTAAATTCATCCCGGCCAGTGGCACATCCCACAGCATCTTCGAATTCTATTAACCTGATGTACTGTGTTGTTCTATTTATCCCACTGCAGTCCCTTTGGCTTCTGCAGAAGAAAAAAAAAGAACTCGTGCAAGGGAGGTCGAAGCTTCCACAATGTCACAAACCTGTCTCTGACAGTACGATTCTTTAAGTTTTTTTAGATGCGTTGTCATTTTCACCTTGAAGTGGATTTCGCTGCTGTCCTACAAAGGAAATACAAAATATATTACCATATGATTAGGTCACTTGTTCCGTATCTGAAAGAGCTGTTTCACAATGGAAGATTACACAGACTTATGACCATGCCCTTTATTTCCCCGACTCTCTTCTCCTTGCAGTACCACAGCAGTTGATGTGAAGGTTGATTTGACACCAATCAAGTCAAATTAGTTGTCACTCTCTTTTAAACCGGATTATATTCTCTTTGCTTTGTTGAAGTTTCTGCTTTAATTTTCAGACGTTTGCACTGTATACGTATCTTTGAACACACAAAGCTGCCTTAAAGTACTGTCTACTCAGACTGGCCGCAGCTCTCCAGGGTCTCAGGCGGAGGACTTTCACGTCACCTACCACCTGATCCTTCTAAGTGGAGGTGCCGGGGATTGAACCTGGGACCTTCTGCGCGCCAAGCAGATGCTCTACCGCTGAGCCGTGGCCCCTCCCCGATTTCCATCATGATTGAAATCTGCCACACGCTCACCAATTCTGGTTATTAAAAATAAAACCCTTGTACCAACAATTTATGACAGATACAAACATATCCCCCAAAGACAAAATCAGTATCAACATGTTCATACACAAATGGTGTTGGGCTGTCCAAACAAAGCTGCATTACATTAATTTATACTACTTGGTCCACCCGGAACAGTCCTGTCTACTCTGAATGCCAGCAGCTATCTAGTGTCTAGGGCAGAGGTCTTACCCATGCCTGCAATCCAAGAAAAAGTTAAGCCAAGATGGCAAGGATTTAATTTGGGACATCCTGCGTGCAAAACACATGCACTCCTGACTGAACTATGGCCTGTCACCTATTTGAAGCCAAAAAATTAGAAGACTTAAGCAATGTTATTGGTTGCTTTATCTATTACCACAGAAGTAGGAAAAGAAGAACAAGCCCTGTAACGTACTAAGCATTGATTTCTGCATTTCACCTACATTCAGATCTGTGAATTTGGGGAGGACACCTCACAACAGATGAGAGCAAGGCAGGGCGTGTACGGGATGCAATCAGAGCCAGTTTTTGCATGACCTTGCATATAGGCTGTCTTCTAGACTGCTCTCTTCCTTCCACATTCCCCAGTGTGGTTCTGCTAGAGGGTGTGAAGCATAACTCTCTCACAGTGCTTTCGGCCCCATCAGGGCCAGTGGAGCTAAAAGGACTGCAACAGAGTGAGAGGGGATGCGGCACCGTGATACAGTAGCTGCTTGGCAAGCAGGAGGTCTGAGGTTCAATTCTCCACTTTAGAGGATCAGGTAGGAGGTCATGTGCAAGACCACCCACTTGAGACCCTAGAGAGCAAAGCTCAAGACAATGCATCCACCTGGACTGAATCAAGACCTAAGTTTCCTGTCTCATTACCAATGCTGATTTCTCCATGCCTACTACCTCTCTGGATGTCACACCTAATACATTCATACCTGCTACTGTCATTTGCCTGCTAATGTCATTTGGCATCTGAAATGACTCCACTTTCCAATATATAGGACAGATGGACTCACGTTCTAGCTGTATCTGAAGAAGTGAGCAGTGACTCAGGAAAGCTCATCCCCTGCCACGAATGTTGTTAGGCTTTACGGTGCTACTGGACTCTTGCTCTTTTCTACTGCTATGGACAGACTAACACAGCTACCCATCTTGAGTAAACTATCCTGACCCTGACGGACCAATGGTCTGATCCAATCTAAGGCAGCTTAATGTGTCAGTGTGGTGTAGGGGTTAAGGTGCTGGACTAGGATCCGGGAAATCCAGGTTCAAATCCCAAATGGGCCATGGAAGCTTGCTGGGTAACCTTGGGGCAGTTACACACTCTCAGCCTAACCTACCTTGTGGGGTTGTTGTGAGGATAAAACAAGGGAGAGGTGAATGATGTAAGCCTTTGGGTCCCCCCACTGAGGTTGAAAAGCTGGATTATAAATAAAGTACATAGATTTGTTTCTATGACCCACCACACTACCAGGAATCCACTCGAGGCTCCTCTCGCCTCTGTTTCCAGAAATCATGTCCTTTCCATTCCCACGTCATCTCAATGGTTCCTGCAATGCACTAAGGCCTCTGGGGCAATCTCCCATTACCAAAAGAGAGTGACACCGGGATGCTCCGGATGGCCTCATATTCTCTTGCACAAAAAAAGACCATGACAGTGTTGCGTCCTGCTGTCGCTTCCTCCGGGAAATGAGAGGCTATCAAGGGGCCCTGGTGAAGCCAGGGGTACTCTCCCTTTCCCCAAGGGCTGGCACCTGGTCATAACATGCCAGTTCTGGATGGAATAAAAGCAACTGCTGTAAGAGATTCATTCCTTTCTCCCATTTAAATGAGGATATGCAAGATGGGACATCTCCGACAGCAGCCAGGAGCCTGCATCCACCCTTGCTATATACACATTGATTTATTGGTAGATACGCCGATGCTCTGTGTGAACGCTGTTTTCAGATGTCATCTGCGCAAACGTGGCTCTTGTCTGGGGTTGCTCTTGGACCCAGGCCTACTGCTGGATAAGCAGGTGGCAGCTGTGGCCAGGAGTGCCTTTTACCAGCTTGGACTGGCTGGCCAGCTACAGCCTTTCCTGGGCAGAAAAGATCTGGGCGTTGTGGGGCAGGCCCGGGTTACATCTGGATTAGACGACCGCAATGCATTCTACATGGGACTGCCCTTGAAGAGTGTTCGGAAGCTGCAATTGGTACAGAACGCTGCAGCCGGGATGCTGACCGGAGTGGGTCGTAGGGACCGTATCACTCCAGCCTTGGCCCAGCTACTGGTCTCCAATTTGTTTCTGGGCACAGCTCAAGGTGCTGGTTTTGACCTTCCTTTATGGTTTTGGACCAACCTATCGGAAGGACTGCCTACTCCCTTATGAACCTGAGAGCAGAGAGAGCAGAGATTGGACTTATACCCCGCCCTTCACTACCCAAAGGTGTCTCAGAGCGGCTTACAAACTCCTTTCCCTTCCCCTCCCCACAACAGACACCCTGTGAGGTAGGCGGGGCTGAGAGAGCTCTGACAGAAACTGCTCTTTTTCAAGAACAGCTGTGCCAGGACTATGGCTTGCCCAAGGTCATCCAGCCAGGTGCAAGTGGAGGGGTGGGGAATCAAACCCGGTTCTCCCAGATTAGAGTCCGCGCACTTAACCACTACACCAAACCTGCCCAACCATTACGGTCATTTTCGGAGGCCATGCCTCAGGCGCTCCCACTTCCTGAGATTAGGTGGGCAACTCGGGAGAAGACCTTCTCGGTCATGGCCACAAAGCTCTGGAACTCTCTCCCCAGGGAGACTCATTCGTCCCCTTCTGTTGCGGTCTTTTGCCAGTGGGTGAAGATATTTTTGTCTGTTTGGCATTCCCGGAATGGTCCCTCCTTCCTAACCAGAGATTTATGTTTTGTATGTTTATTTTTTTGTATCTGTGTGTGTATGTGTTGTGTATGTGTGCTTGCATGCCTGGAAGTCACGGTGACTTCTGGCGATCCCTAGTGGGGTTTGGATGTTTTAGAGAGGTGGCTTGATAGCCCTGCCTCTGCATCCCGAGCCCTGGTATTCCTTGGAGGTCACCCTTCCAATAACGTGCCAGGGTCGGCCCTGCTTGGCGGGTTTTGTATGTTTATTTTATATGTGTTTTAGCTCTGTTTTTTAACTCTGAAAAAGAATTGCTTTAACGAGAAACTGTTTGGGATGGGGTTTTTTTTAATGGTTTATAACGTATCATGTGTGTTTTAAACTGTTTGCCACTTTGACAGCTCTTGTAAGGGCAGAAAAGTGGGGTATAAATGTTGTAAATTCCTATGCGCTTGCGAGACTGCGCCCCCATGTGACTGATCAGAAGAGCTCACCTGCCCAATGACTTTGAGTTTAATGTAGTCTCCTTCTTTCTTATCACCCAAGTCCTCTGCTGAAGGTTTGACTTCCTGCAAGGCAAACAAAACAAAAAAATCAGAAAGAGGGGTAAACTGCAACCACAGTCCGTTTTGACTGGACAGTTCTTTAGCATCTTTTAGTGTATTTACAGAGAACTGGTACCAGAGGGGACGGCTCAGTTTTTGTGAGATAGAAAGCCAGGAAAGACTGAGGTTGGAAGAACTTAATTAGATGCACAAAGACTACAGAACGAAACTCTGCTTAGGTTTGCTCTCTCAGATAAGCAATCTCGGCATGCGTTCCAAAGTGGTACAATCTCATACGCAGGAGGTACCAGACCAGCATCTTTGGAATGGCAAACCATTATTGGAAGGCAATGCAAAAGTCCCCTGGGTGTAGTCTGCTCAACAAGAAAAGTTTGCTTTCCCTTTGTTACCTGCTGAATAAAGGTGCTCTCCAAGCTGGAATTCAGAGGACCTGTTTTTCAACAGCAGTGCACCCAACATTCAAATCACTAAGGCTTAACTATATTAAAGATAAATAAAATTAAAAAGCACCCCCTTATTCCCAACGGTTTACATGCTGCATTGCAGTTTGTTGTAGTAATGGCTTAACAAACAGGGAGAAGGGCCTGGATACATCCGAATAGTGAATTAATTACTTTTCTACAAAAGCTGGAAGATGGAGCACTTCGTTTGTGCCAGTGAAATAGGACAAATCTGTGCTAGAACTCATAGAGGAAATTAAACCAAGTATATTTCAATACTACTTGAAGCTGCCTTATATTGAATCAGAGCATCAAACCATCAAGCTCAGTACTGTCTACTTGGACAGGCAGCGGCTTTCCAGGGTAGAGGTCTTTCCACGAAGAGTAATTCACAGGTGGAATTGACTGCTGCAGGAAGTGGTGGCAGCTACAAGCACAGACAGCTTCAAGAGGGGATTGGATAAACATATGGAGCAGAGGTCCATCAGCGGTATTAGCCACAAGGTATAGGTGGAACACTCTGTATGGGGCAGTGATGCTTTGTATTCTTGGTGCTTAGGGGACAACAGGGGGGGGTTCTGGAGTTCTGGCCCTGCTGGTGGACGTCCTGATGGCACCTGGTGACAGAGTGTTGGACTGAATGGGCCACTGGCCTGATCCAACATGGCTTCTCTTATGTTCTTATGTATGGGGCAGTGATGCTCTGTATTCTTGATGCTTGGGGGGCAAGAGTGGGAAGCTTCTGGAGTTCTGGTCCCGCTGGTGGACCTCCTGATGGCACCTGGGTTTTGGCCACTGTGTGACACAGAGTGTTGGACTGGATGGGCCATTGGCTGCCTGATCCAACATGGTTTCTCTTATGTGGGATACTAGGTCATCACCCCACAGGAAATGGGTATGTAACTAAGTACAAAACCAATAATTTTCTGGGGCTGTAAACTGGGGGGGGTCTTGTCTTTTACAAAACTCTACCATTATTGATCTTCTTACAGAAGAATCCTGTATAAATTCCTAGTAACTCCGGGGTTTTCCAGAACAACAGAGTCCAAAAGCCCCTATGTATGTATGTATGTATGTATGTATGTATGTATGTAAAGTTTTATCAAGTCGCAGGCGACGTATGGAGGCTCCATAGGGTTTTCACGGCAAGAAGTGTCCAGAGGTGGTTTGCCATTGCCTGCCTGCACATCATGACCCTGGTATTCCTAGGACTCCCCCCATCCAAATACTGACCAGAGCTGACTCTGCTTAGCTTCCGAGATTTGATGAGATCGGGGTGTCCTGGCCTATTCAGGTCAGGGCAAAGGCCCTATACCCCATCATTAAGCTTGTGCTGAAAGTTTTAATAATGAAGAACCAATGGGAAGTCTCAGCAGGTGTAAAAAAGACAACACATCTGTTTTATTTAATAATGACAGTAATGCTGTTCACCTTAAAAGCAGCCATATATTTATCCTTTGGATGAAGAGTGCCTGGAGACATCTTCTGGAGAATTCCCAGACTATGTAACCCTCACTTTGGGACTGAGAATCCTCATGCAAGATGCACACACAAAAATGTTCTGCACAATGGACAGCTTCCTTAGCATTTAATAAAGCATTAAGCTTCCTGTTCTGTAGGCTTTGTTTGCTTAAACCTAAAATTTACTAATACTTCCACATACCTTGGGCAAACTTCAGCTGCATTAAAAAAATCTATTCATCATGTGCTTGGGCAAACTTCAGCTGCATTAAAAAATATCTATTCTTAGATGGAAGTTTACAATACATCTCTGAGAGGGGTTTGGCAACCAGAGACTTGCGCTTGGGAAAAAACAGAAGAAGAAGAGACTGGATTTATACCCTGCCCTTCACCCGGAGTCTCAGAGCACCTTACAAACTCCTTTCCCTTCCCCTCCTCACAACAGACACCCTTGTGAGGTAGGTGGGGCTGAGAGACCTCTTTCCAGAACTGTCCTTGAGAAAACACCTTTGACAGAACTATGGCTTGCCCAAGGTCATCTAGCAGCTGCAAGTGGAGGAGTGGGGAATCAAACTCGGTTCTCTCAGATTAGAGTCCGTGCACTTAACCACTACACCAAACTGGCCTGATTTATATTATTTTAAAAAACAGAGCCTATGTAACCTAAGCGTGCCAAATAAATGCAAGAGTAAGGGAATTAAAAGCAATAAAACAGGGATGTTGAAAAAGTTAGAACTACTGCTGCTACAGCAACGTAAGAGACGGTAGAATTTTGAACTGTTTGAAACACAGCAAAACAGTTATGATGGAATCATATCAACATCTTGCTTGGGAAAAGCTCTTCCTGTGAAGTTCCTGCCTGGATTAATCTTTCTACCTGTTACTGATCCCACCTGGAAATCACAGTGCAAAAGACAGCAAAAAAAGGACAACAAACCGGCCTAAGAAAAGAAGGGCTGTCGTGTATTAATTCTAGCAGGTACCACCAATTCCAGAGTGGCAAAAAGCCAGTTAATGCAACTTGTTTTGAGAAAACATGCAGTATTTCCGGGAACTGTTTCCATTGCACCAATGGCATTTCTAGCAGTTTGTGGACTCAGTCCTGCAACCCAAGGCAAAGGTATTTTGGGAAGTCTTCCATTCAGTCCAGTTATTAGATTTAGAATCCATAACGTTATAGCAAACTACAGTAGTACAAAAAAAAAATTTATCAAGCCATCCAGACAATATAAATTTACCTTGTTTGAGCTTGGGTTTTGAATTATGTCATTCATAATTTGATAAAAAGCTGAAGAGTAGAACGACAAAATGACAACCACAGAAGAATGGGACAGTTAAGGGTTATGGGTGACAATTGAAAGATCTAACCGGGAAAGCTGTTCTATCGAACTCACCCCTTCTCTACCCACATGATCTCTGGGAAACGAAACCACCTGAAGAAGCAGTGACTCAGGAAGGCTCCTCCCCACCACAAATTTTGCTAGTCTTTCAGGTGTGCCTGGACTCTTGCTCTTTTCTACTGAACAAGTGAGCAGTGTCTCACGAAAGCTCACACAATTCTGTTAGTCTTTCGGGTGCTGCCACAGTTTTGGTTAGTCTTTCAGGTGCTCCTGGACTCTTGCTGTTCTCTACTGAAGAAGGGAGGCAGTGACTCAGGAAAGTTCCTCCCCTGCCACAGATTTTGTTAGTCTTTCAGGTGCTCCTGGACTCTGGCTCTTTCCTACTGAACAAGTGACTCACGAAAGCTCACACAATTCTGGTGCTCCTGGACTCTTGCTCATTCCTACTGAAGACATGAGCAAGTGACTCAAGAAAGCCCATAGCCTGCCACAGATTCTGTTAGTCTTTCAGGGGCTCCTGGATGCTGAGTCTTCTCTACTGAAGAAAGGAGCAGGGGCCCAGGAAAGTTCCTCCCCTGCCACAGATTTTGTTAGTCTTTCAGCGGCTCCTGGACTCTGGTTCTTTTCTACTGAAGAAGGGAGCAGTGACCAGTGTTCCCTCTAAGCTGAGTCAGTGTGAGCTACCTCGCAGTTTTTGAGCCTTTGGCTCACCCATTTTGGTCTTCGCTCAGGAAGGATGGGCTCCAGAGCAAACTAATCTATCCAGTAGCCAAATCGCTCGCTCACAACTTTAATGCCAGGAGCTCACAAAGCAGGATTTTTGCTCACAAGACTCCACGGCTTAGAGGGAGCGCAGGCAGTGACTCAGGAAAGCTCGTCCCCAGCCAGCCGCAGATTTTGTTAGTCTTTCAGGTGCTCCTGGACGCTGGCTCTTTTCGCCCACCCGGGCGTGTCTGGGACAACGCGTGTCCCAAAGGTCGTGAAGACGCACCAAGAGAGGGACTCCCCCACCCCTCCCGCTCAAACGTGGTCCCGCAACGCGATCGAACAGAAACCTCCCAGCCGCCGCACCGCATTATATTCCTAAAAAGACACACACACACACACCCTCCGCCCCCCCCCCCAAAAAAGCCCCAACTCTCTGCTGGGGGCGGCTGCTCCGGATGCGTAAAGGTGCCTTTTCGGAGAGAGAGGCAGCCTCGGAAGCGGGCGCAGCCGCCAGGCCAGGAGAGGATCTCCGGCCTTTTGTTTACGGCCAGAGGCGGCCGCCCCCTCCGTCCCCCGCCGGCCGCTCGCC